>NW_006487125.1:0-663 GCF_000325575.1 Pteropus alecto | reverse complement strand
TGAGGATTCTCCCAGCAGCAAAAACGAAGCAATTTAATGGTTTCCTCTGAGTTACTACAGTCTTCAATAATTTTCTTCACATAACTTGTTCTCACAAATAAAATGTCTGCCACATTCTGCTGGATTGGCATTATAGGCTGGGACAAATTAGGGTCACCAAAAGGATTAGGAAGAGGGGGATTACCTAGAACAGAATAAAGAATGTCACAAAATTATAATATTGAATTTTTATTCTGAAAAGTTATCATAAAGTTTCCTAACCACAATAAAACATTTATTAAAATGATGATGAGATGCAAAAATATAAATGCTGACATTGAAAAAAAGAAACCTAAAGTTAAATTTCTTAAACTAACCATTTCATAAGTAAGGGATTTATCACAATAGGAATAAGTTTTAAAAGGTCTTTTTAATAAATAAACTAATGGTTTAAAAAATAATACGCCAAAGGTGTAAACCTTCACTCTTTATTTTATAGACCTTTATAATTTTAATTAAGTACGAGAAGGCTAGCATTATTTTTAAACTACTGAAAATAATGAAACATTTTACTTTACCATTGATTGAAGACTGCATTCTTGATGAGACATTGCAACAGCGAATCAGTTGAGACACTACTGAGTATAACTTGCCTAATTCAGCATACTGATATTTGATTGGAGG
>NW_006487124.1:0-663 GCF_000325575.1 Pteropus alecto | reverse complement strand
AAAAAAAAAAAAAAAAAAGGAAAAACTATTTTTTAGCATTTTTGGAGGAAGGGATTATAAACAATTTATTATGAAATATATCGTATATACAAAAGTATATTGCAATGTATATATATCGTTTAAGGATAATAATAACACAAACGTCCAGCTTAATAAATAGATTATCACTAATACCTTTACAGCTCCCGTGGGTCCTTCATGATCACGTACTTCCCTTCTGCTTCTGTAGCATTTTTAATAACATTTATTTTAAAAGCTTTTCACCATTGAATAACTATTTCTTGAATTAACAGTGTTCTCATGAAATATACTCAACATTGGTCAAAGGCTTAATATATTTTCGTGAAAAGGGTTCCACTTGTTGAGAAAGTATTATGAGTCCTATAGATAAAAATAAGCAAAGGACATATACAGAAGTCAAAAAGGAAGAAAGAAATCAAACATGCTTTGGGGGGAATACAGAACCTAGATCTTAATTAGAGAAAACTGGGGAAATTGGTTTCTAGGAAGGTGGACACTAAATAAAGGAGAAGAGGACCCTCTGTTTCCCCACGCTGTGGATGGGGAAGAGGAGGCAGCTCGAAAAGGGACAAATAACGGTGCTGTCGGAAATGAGATTACAATCCACCTCCTACCCCTGGCGATTTTTTCCCTATTGCAGTA
>NW_006487123.1:0-663 GCF_000325575.1 Pteropus alecto | reverse complement strand
GTGGTGGCTCTGGATTCCCAGGAGGAGCTTTCAGTGGAAGTAGATGCAAAATGTCTCCATCATCTGTCACGTGGCACTCTAAAATGAATGGGACAAGGGGCACATGGTAAAGGCAAACATGGCCCATGCTGCCCTGCAAAGGTTGCTTCCTGCCCGTGTCAGGTCATCGGTCTCCCTAGGCGGGGCTCAGTCACGCCTCTCACTGCTGTCCTGCCAAAGGTTCCTCTCTTTTACCATTGGGCACTATGAAAACCTGGATGGTCCCCAGACCCTCGGACTTTTAATGATGCTCACAGAATCCAGTGTTAGAGCTTTAAGTGGCCTCGGGTTATCCAGAACAGGCAGGGCTTCCTAGAACACTCAGAATTGTCCCAGATGATTTACCAAAATAGCCATGCCTAGAAAAAGAGGAAAACAAGTAGTTTATGGGGAGGGGGGAGGATTTGTGGGTGGGGGGAACTAGACAGGAAAAGATGCTTGACTTCACTCATAATAAAAGGACTGATAAAACCATAGTGAGAAGCCACTGTTTGTGGATCAGATGGCACAGATCCTGAGGGGTGGTGACCCGAGGTTGGGCTAGGCGGGTGGGGGCAGGAGACATCATTTTCATTCTATGTCCCTTTCTACTAAATTTTTCTTCGCAATGTATATGTTGCCTTT
>NW_006487122.1:0-663 GCF_000325575.1 Pteropus alecto | reverse complement strand
CTGAGCTGCAGCCTCACGCCATCGGGCTGCTCGTCAAGTGGTGCGGGGCTTTCCCCACAGTCCCTCCCTTCTCTAATCTCAGACACATTTCAACTAATGTCGTGACCATGAGAACAGCTTTCTCCAACTCTGCGGGCCTTTAGGAGGCCAGAGTACTAACGCCCCTAAGAGCCCCCAGAAGAGGCTCCTAAGCACATGCCCAGATCTTTACTTTCAGTTACAACCATCTATTTTCACCTTGGGTGAATGGTATTTCTGGAGCTGCTGTTTTGATCTCCATAAGTTCATGGTCATCAAAGATGGCATCCTGGGGCAATGACTGGCACTGGCCAGATACATGGCCCCAGTGTCTTTGGCAATGCTGCCCCTGCTCAAACTAAGGCCTAGGGGCGCCCAGCCACTCAGGCACAAGCAACCAGGCTGGTTCCCGCGTGGGCCGCCTGTCTCCAGGATGGAAGCAGTCCCCGAGCCCCAATCAGGCCTGAGGTGCTCACTCACTCTCTTGTTTCTTGGTGGGTGACTTTTCTGGGTCCTTTTCGTCTGGCTTGCTCTTTTCTGGGGACTTGGGCTTCACCGTTGGCTTCTTCTCGCTTAAAGCAGTCCTGCTGCAGGCCAAAGCACTGGGATCAGAGGGAATGCAGAACCTCACACATGCATGAGTTC
>NW_006487121.1:0-663 GCF_000325575.1 Pteropus alecto | reverse complement strand
CCAAATGTTTAGCTTTCTGCTCTTCTGGATTCTTAATCCCTTCTTTCCCCGGTCTATGGGAGAGTCTAGGGGAAGAAAAGCAAAAGATATCCCAATGTTACTGATCATCTCCTACTGGTCCTCTAACCTCCCAACCTCACGATCAATTTTTTTACTTCTCTATGTGAAAACAATTCTGAATCCATGAGTTATTTCCTTCATCTAATTTCATATTCAGATTACCTAACGAAAAAGCTTGCATGTATAAAAATCTTAGGTGATATCACAAACTATTTTCTAAACTAGTTAAAATATTTTTATGTTTAAATGGAATATTTAATATGAGTTTAAAAACAAAGCAAAGTTATTTTGTCACTGCTATTTGCATATCTTTTCTGACTTTTGTTTTCTCATTCTTACTCTTATCCTATTTATTTCTAAATTTCTACCCTAATTTTTCTCCTCTGAATAGGAAAGGACAAAGTAAATTTTTAATATTCCAGCTCTTTCTAATTCATTCATAAGTAGAAATGACCTGAAATCAATCAGTTATGATTGTGTACCCTCCCCTAACATAAATTGGGGACCTAATCTCTAGTTGTTCAAAAATGTGACCTTATTCAGAGATAGGATCTTTATGGAGGTAATCAAGTTAAAACGAGGTCAACAGAGTGGACTCTAATC
>NW_006487120.1:0-663 GCF_000325575.1 Pteropus alecto | reverse complement strand
GCCCCGGCACGCGAGGCTCTGACCCACGCACAGAAAACTGAAAAGGCAGAGACCGTTACATTACAGGCCACGTTCCAGCACTTGAAACGAAGGGTCTGGAGTCGCCCTCTCGCCCCCCGCTCCGAGTGCAGGGCAGAGGGCAGGGCGGAGGCCCCTCTGCACCCCTGGGCCCGGCTCTCTGCGCCAGAGCCGCCTGGCCCTCGGGGTCTTCAACGCGCCCTGCCGGCTGACCCCTCGGCACCTGTGGCAGCAGCCTCCACCCCTCATAGGGCCCAGCGCTCTGCAGGCGCACACGGGGGGACCGAGCCCGCCCCGTCTGCCCGGCCGGCCGCGGGGACGAGGCCGGGTGCTGCCGGCTCTGCGCTGCCTGCTGCCCCAGGCCCGAGACGCCTGCCGCACTCACGCGGCTTCTTCCCACGGCTGCCTCTGTGTGCGCTGTCGCTGGCTGTCGTCGACCAAACGGCACACGGTCCCGGTCGTGAAGAGCGCCAGCAGGACAGTCTGCCGGGTCCCAGCGTGTGCCCTGAATGTAAGTCCCAGCGGCGGGCACAGGAGCCGTGGAGCACGAGGACGTGAAAGGCACACTCCCGAGCTCTGCCGCCGTGACCTGAGCAATGATGCTGGCGGCTGTTCCCCCACGCACAGCCCCGCTTCCCCGGGCAC
>NW_006487119.1:0-663 GCF_000325575.1 Pteropus alecto | reverse complement strand
TCCTTTTTTTTTTTTTTTTTAAATGACACAGCGGCTGTATTTTTGATAGCCAAGGTTTGGGATTTGGATCATCTGTATTATAGAAAACTTATTTTTCTTCCCTGACTGCAAAAGTAATAGGGACCAATTGGAGAAAATTTGGGCAACATAAGCAAAGTGTAACGTAAACGAGAACAGCGCGTCTTGCTCGCGCGTGGAGACCACGCCGGGGTGCAGGTGTTTCCCCTTCCAGGTGTGACCGCGTGCGTGAATAACGACTGGGGAACGCACCAGGGGGCCCCCTTCCCGGGGGAACGGACGGTGAGCAAGTGTGTGGCAGTGCCCAGCTTGGCAAGGAGTGTGGTTCTGTATTATGTTTGGGGCTCCTGGACACACAGAGCACTAGGAATCAGCCCTAGAAATGCGGGGAAGGGTCCCAGGCAGACATGACAGTCGTGGGGAGGGGCGGAGGCAGGAAGGAGATCATGTGTCCAGCACAACGAAGGCGGGGGCTGGGCGACGGGCCACCGGGGGAGATGAGTGGGTGCCAGGTGGGCGAGCCGGGCGGGGCCTGGCAGACACCAGAAGCCAGCGGGAAATTCCACACAAGGGGACGCCCTCTGCCCGTATTGCTAAGAGGGAGTGAGAATGGTCTGGCGTACACACGGAGTTGCCATGTGACCC
>NW_006487118.1:0-661 GCF_000325575.1 Pteropus alecto | reverse complement strand
TGCCTGCGTGCGTGTGTTCCCTTTGACCCTTTGCAAGTCGGCGTTTGTCTATGTCGTTAACAGTTCTTGAAATCAGATTTTATGTCCGAGGCCAGGTCAGTCGACCGCCTGAGGTCCTTCTACCCTGTTGGCGACAGACTCAGGACACACCCCGAGACTTTCCAGTTTCAAGCCTCTTTCTTTCATTCCACAGAAAGTGCGATGAGGCTTAAGCGGACCAGATGTAGCGCACACGGAAAGGCCTTGGTAGACGTGGCGCGTCTTTTATCGTTGCTCCTTGGTTTCATCGGCCGTCAGCATATCGGGCGTCTTTCCGGAAGGACCCTGGCATGCAGGATATTCACTTCATAGCAGGTCGACTCTGGGACGCAACCTAGGTTGATTGGGTCCGGTGGTTAAAAGGTGCAGTCGCCCTAGCCTGAGGCCTTGGATGATCGATTTGGGTCATGTCATGGAGAGGAGGCGGCGTCTAGAGAAAGCACTGGCCATGAACTTAGGGGCCCAGTGACCGACGTGCTACTGGAATCGGGAACACGGTCCTTTGACAGTGAGCAGCGTGTATGAAGCCGGCCCGATCTGACCGCGACGGTCTTTCTCCCTAAATCCGGCTAATGACTTCTGACGCTCCTGTAATAGCCCGCTGAAATGTGAAAGGGTTAAA
>NW_006487117.1:0-662 GCF_000325575.1 Pteropus alecto | reverse complement strand
AAAAAAAAAGGAAAGAAAATTCTGTTTCTGGAACCTTGTTTGCTGTAGTATGCAGATCTGTGCAGAGATAGGCTTGCTATTGTCATATCATGTCTCAACCTTTTGACTTGGAGTTTCTATCTTAATACCACCTCTTGTTTTCCTGCTCGGAGCTGTCAGCAGTTATTGGAGTAAGCCACTAAACAGTGGCCATAAAGTCCACTAACCTTTCAAGGGGCCCAGTGCGAGCTGCCTGCTTACTCTTTACTGCTCGACACTCTTCATTTCTTGTCATCACTGCCTGTTGTCGGCCCTTTCCTGTTTCAAATGCCTTCCCTTCTTTTCAGCAGTCATCCAGTCCCCTTACTCTGAGCTGGGAGTCTTTCTAATTTTACTGGGAAGTTTGCAGTTTTATATGATCTTCCTCAGTTTCCTCTCATATGGACTAGCTCATCTTGCAAAAGTTCTGAAAAAGTTGCTTCTACTTTTCGACCACTCTTTTGTCCTTTATTATTCAATATCCAGCCCCATCAATGTATTGAAGGTATTTCTGAAAAGATATCTGTTTCCCTTAGTTTTGAGAATTCATCTTTCTTTACTTGTAGTAGGATTTGAGGCAATTAGTCAATAAGTTCTAAAAATCCTTCTTCATCGGCCTGCTGCAAAGCACTATTTTTCTTCTT
>NW_006487116.1:0-661 GCF_000325575.1 Pteropus alecto | reverse complement strand
AAAAAAAAATAGAATACATTTATATATTCTACTAATATATAAAGTTCAAAAACAAAACTATTGCTTAGAGATGCACACATGGGTGATAACACTATAAAGAAAAGCGTGGATATGAATACCATAAAATTCAGGCTAAGGATTATATTTAAGATGAGGTTTATTGGATTGGGAAGTGACATCTAGGAGACTTCTGGGATGCTAATGATACTAACTTCTTGACCTATGTGTTGGTTACATGGATGTTCAGTTTATAGTTATTTGTCAAATCATGTATTTTTCCCTATTATGGTTATTTTTTAAATTATAAAATTTCAAAAAAGAAAAGTAAATAGATTGTATCTGAATTGTTAAATACCTACATATTAGTGAATTTATTAATAATTGCTTGTAGTAATATAATAGATGCTCAACTAATGGTTATCTTAAAGTGAATATCCAATTGTCTAGAACCAATTGAAAATGTTTTATTTATTAAATCTTAAATTAGTCAGCATTCAGTATTTTAGATTGTAGAGGGGATTCCTGTATTGAGTTGGAGCTTAGATAGTACAGGCATTTTCAGGATTATGTGATTCTGTGAACTACCTGTCCCAGAAGTAGTGGGCTAACTTTCTCTGAAAAGTTCTAAGATGTTTTATTGTACAAAAGATTCCAAAAGCAG
>NW_006487115.1:0-662 GCF_000325575.1 Pteropus alecto | reverse complement strand
TGTATTTATAGCATGTAACCCAGAATATGGAAAACAGTAAATGCTTAGTAAATGTTATTATTTGCCTCAAACTTCCTTAATGTCTTCCCCAAGAGCTTGTGTTGTTTCTGCTATGGGGGGTGCTGAGGGTGGGGTTAGGACTGTATTTGTGTCTGGGGAGAGGACCTCAGGCTACAGGAATGGGGCAGGAAACAGGTAGTGGTGCCCAAGGCAACAGGAACAGGTGTTTGGAGCAAAAGACAAACACACAATCACCAACTCACAAGAGCCAGACAAGTCCCTGAAATGGACGGCATTTCTGCAGGCATTTCAAGGTGAGTGCTTGAGGTGTTTAATTGGCTTCTAAAGGAGAGGGGACCTTTGGAAGGCAATAGGAGCTGGGGACCTTGGGGACACTGGGATGACACCATCGTCATGGCCACACTGGAGCAGAGATCTTGGGTAAGTCACTTTCCTCCTCTGGATCTCTGTGCAACTATAAAATGGTTTCCGAGGAGCCTTCCAGAACTGTAGCATTTTAAAGTTCAAGGTTCTTTTGACAAACACACATTGAGGGCTTCCTGTGGGTCAGACCCTGCAGTGGGAAAATAGGGCAGATTTCTCCTTTGAGGGATCTCACAGGTTGGTGATAGAGAGTGTGTGTGTGTGTGTGTGTGTGTGTG
>NW_006487114.1:0-662 GCF_000325575.1 Pteropus alecto | reverse complement strand
CAATGACCCTAATCCTAACCCCTTACCCTAAATTTGACTCTAACTCTAAATTAAAACTCTAAAATTAACCCTACGACTAACCCTAAACTTGTACACTAACTCTAATCCTAAATTTAAATCTAAAAATACCTCTAATCCTTATCCTAACACTAACCCTAACCCTAACCTTAAACTAAACATAACCCTAACCTTTACCCTAACCTTACCCTAATCCTAAAACTTACGCTACAGTAATCTCATCTCTAAGCTTTTGCCTGAACCCTAACCGTAAACCTAAGGCTAACCCTATCACTAACCCTAACCTAACTCCAACCCTAACGTAAATCTAACCCAAACCCTAACTTAAAACTAACCCTAACCCCAGCATTAACAATAAACCTAATGCTAACGTCTTACTCTAACCCTAATTCTAACCCTTACCAAAATGATAACCGTAACCCTAAAATTGGAACTTACAATAACCCTAACCCTAACAACTTACCCTAAGCATAACTCTAACTTAAACTCTAAAACTAACTCTAAACCCAACAGTAACCCTAATATTACCCTAAACCTGATCCTAACCCAAAAACTAAAGGTAATCCTAACCCTAATTTTAACCATAAGACTAGCACTAACCCTAATCCAAACTCTAACCCTAACCCTAAACCCAAACCTAACCC
>NW_006487113.1:0-662 GCF_000325575.1 Pteropus alecto | reverse complement strand
GAAGGAAGGAAGGAAGGAAGGAAGGGAGGGAGTGAAGGGAGGGAGAGAGGGAGGACAAAGGGAAAAATATTGAGGACTGAGGCATTTATAAGTTTAAAAACTGGCTCTCCATTTAAGCTAAAGTCTTGTTTTTCATGTTCACTAAAATAGAACATGGCAAAGATAATAAATATATAAAGAATAAGATGCTTTATCTGGAGGCTGCACGCTTCCTCCAAATTAAACTCAGTGTGCTGAAGTATAAAGAGTCCTTTATATAAACTCTTGTGGTTTAAGCTTCTCCAAGAAAATTATTTCCCAAGTTTGATTGGTACTCTTGCAGTCACAGAGACAAGACTCAGGTCCCAGAAGTGTCAGATGCAAGAGGGGAAGGAAGAGGGCTTCTCAGGCTTGGGTGGGAGCAAGAGTCCAGGATCAGCTCAGTCTCTTCTATCACAACTCCCTCTGCAAAGGACAAGGGGCATGTGAACACCCCATTCCAAAGCAGAGGCTATGAGTCTAAATTTAACTCTCAAGCCAAAATGTGCAGCTCAAAAGAAGAGCAGACATTTCCCTCAGCATGGTCTCTACTGCATCTGTGAGATTATCATGGGATGTATGCTCACACCCCGAGCACCTCACACTGTAATCCTCCTCTTGGCCCAGTCAGCTGAGGGAGTGGG
>NW_006487112.1:0-662 GCF_000325575.1 Pteropus alecto | reverse complement strand
CTGTGAAGCATATAGTGATTTTTTTTTTTTTTTATTCCATCTTAAGGATGAGGACACTGAGATTGAGGAAAGATGGCTTTTCCTATGATAGGCTGCTAGAAAGAGGCAGGTCTGGAATTAAAACCCTGGCAACGAGATCCCCCAGGCCGGTATTCTTTCTGTTATGCCCCAGCTGCCTTCTTGAACTCAATTGGAATATACAATTTTAGATGTTGACCCATTAGGAAAGTGCACGTTTGGCATTTAATTCTATAAGACATTTTCAAGGCACAAGCAAATAATGAGAAAAACAACCTTTAGGGAGCTTTCTAAATGGGCCATGCAGCGGCTTATCTATCGTGTACGTGTGAATGTGCCTGAGTGTGTGTGTGAGTGTGAGTGTGCGTGTGAGTGCGTGTGGCAGAGGGAAGTGTGGCAGAGGGGTTGCTTCTGGGTAGGAGTAGAGGGACAGTTGTGGAGAGTGTTCAGATTCAGGAAAATGTAGCAAAAGTTTCCTTTGTACTATAATTGTCATTAGGCCCCAGGCTTGGACATCTTTGCCATTACTCTCTTAAAATGTTTCATCTAGTCTACTGATAATTTTGTAATAGAATTACATGTGTGATAACTATTTTTGGACACTGAAAAGTCCACAATTCCATTTATATTAGCCAAAGTATCTC
>NW_006487111.1:0-662 GCF_000325575.1 Pteropus alecto | reverse complement strand
GTTGAAATTAAAATGTTACTTACATGCTATGAATAGAGATTTGGGTCTCAAAATTATATTTTAATGCAACTTTTAGTAAAAAATTATAGTCGCATATGGTTAAATGTCAATCATTTAAATATTGGT
The DNA here is from genome assembly GCF_000325575.1 of Pteropus alecto. Lineage (NCBI taxonomy): Eukaryota > Metazoa > Chordata > Mammalia > Chiroptera > Pteropodidae > Pteropus > Pteropus alecto. The sequence continues at coordinate 536 of NW_006487111.1, read as the reverse complement.
ATGCCCCTGGCACCCATAAGCTCATGATTGTCTTATCTACATAATCTTAATTTCATCATTGATAAATTTTTAAATCAGAATAAAAATTCTCGGCTAAATTTCAGACGTGTATAATGTAGAATTCAGGATATATAGCAATACTATTTTTTTTGAGTCTGCTTTCTAATAACCTCCCTATTTTAAAATAAAGATCTAGTTTAAAGATAGGTTAGAAGACCATGATAAAACTTAATTTTCAAATATCCATTGTCATTTATTTCAACTGAAAGAATATATCTGAAAACAGACCACTGCCCGTGTTATCAACAGTCCGTCCATCATAGCAGTGCCAATCAAAGTCATCAAAGTCTGACCAACGATCACTGATCATTAATATGGTTGTGTCACCTTGTAGTTTATAAGAAATGCAAACACGTGGCCCGACCCCTGGACTTACAGGATCAGAATCTCTCAGATCGAAGCCCAGGAATCTTTTAACAAGTTCTCTTGGAAATTCTGATGCTTACTAAACTTTAAAAAAGAATGCTACAGTGATA
>NW_006487110.1:0-662 GCF_000325575.1 Pteropus alecto | reverse complement strand
ACTGGATAAAGAAGTGGTACATGTATACAATGGAACAAAATAAATGAACAAACAAAAAATAAATAAAAAATAAAAACACTATATTTTTTTCTGATAAAGAGTGGGTTAGGGGGATAAATCAACATCATTAAAAATAGAGGCTTGTTCCTTTAAAAGGACCACCTTCCAGCCTTGGAGCCAATGTTTCAGACCTTTGGGAAGAGTAAGTTGACCAGTTCCTTGAGTTTTCCTGGTGGCCCCCACAAGAGTCCTTTTGCCACACCAAAGCTCTCTGCTTGATTTGAATGGATGTCCTCATCATGTGATGGTCCCTGCTGGTCTAGCCACATGCAGGTATGTACAGGGAGAAAAAAGGTTCCCTGCTATACTCCTCCAAGGCTGTGTATTTGGTGGGGAAAAAAGAGCAGCCGGCTTGAGAACTCTGTTATCATTAATCATATTCTGCCATCATGACAATTTGGAGAGGAATGTCCCCATGACTGCCTCATTGAGGTCTGCTTATTTGCTTCCATGAAACCAAAAAGTAGAGACACTCAATCTCTTGGCTGCCTGAATGACGTCTCTTCCTATTCCTTCCAGATCTCAACATTTGAGACTCTAAGAGATTGTGTTTTTAAGAGCAGCTCTCTGGTCCTCAGTTCTTCATGGTCACCTTAGAGAGA
>NW_006487109.1:0-662 GCF_000325575.1 Pteropus alecto | reverse complement strand
CCAGCTGCAACCCATTAGTGGGTTGTAAAATCAAATTAGTAGGGCATTTTTTAAGTGAACTAAACAAGGGATTAAAGATGAATGAAATAATATACAAATCACAGCTAGTAAGGTGTTATTTTGTTATTTACTGGTTTCAGTTATAAATATATGTGTTTATACTAACTCAAGATGTAAAAGATATTTTTGTAAATTCTAATCCAAAAAAATCTGAAAAAAGCTAGTCTACAATAGCTAGTAAAAGTCTCTGCTGCAGGCCATTATCAATACATAGTTACAATTTATTTACTAACTTCTTCTATAAGAATTTTAAATTATGTTTTTAGCCTATATAGGCTAAAAACATAATTTAAAATTCTTATAGAAGAAGTTAGTAAATAAATTGTAACTTTGTATTGATAATGGCCTGCAGCAGAGACTTTTACTAGCTATTGTAGACTAGCTTTTTTCAGATTTTTTTGGATTAGAATTTACAAAAATATCTTTTACATCTTGAGTTAGTATAAACACATATATTTATAACTGAAACCAGTAAATAACAAAATAACACCTTACTAGCTGTGATTTGTATATTATTTCATTCATCTTTAATCCCTTGTTTAGTTCACTTAAAAAATGCCCTACTAATTTGATTTTACAACCCACTAATGGGTTGCAGCTGG
>NW_006487108.1:0-661 GCF_000325575.1 Pteropus alecto | reverse complement strand
AACAAGCAAAAGGGAGGATGAGTCTTTAGTTACTTTTGAGGTCACCCTGCCCCATGGCCTATGAGACAAGCATATCTATAGAAGCAAAACAAAGAGCTCATTGTAAGATTAGCTTTTTGAATTAAAATTCCTCTTCAGTATATTATCGTCCTATGGAATTATCCATACCGTGGTTCCTCCTCCAGTGGGAATATTTGGGTCTACCATTAGGGAAAGCCAGAGACTCTACTAAATATGCTTCATCACTCCAACAATCTATAAAATGGTTATTGTAATCCTTCTTTTGCAAAAAAATGAAACTGAAGCACAAGAAGGGTAAAGAAAACTTCCCAAGGTATTTCAATCAGTTACTACTGATTGAGCTGAGATTTAATACTCAGATCTGTCTTCTGAGATGCCAAGGTCTTCTCATACTCCTATACTCAATCCCCAGAAAGGCTTCCATTTTATTCTCTGGCTTCTTGAAATTTCAGCTCATAGAGCCTCTCAAGGAACTGTTTTCCACTTTGCGGGTGCGTGTGGGGAAGTAGGCAGTTCTGTTTCTGTTCTGTGAGGGGTAAACACCAAGAGCTTTGGGAACTTTACTGCCGCAGGAAATACAACTCCTCTGGCAGCTATTTAGTTACTATCAGCCTTTGATCCCAACACAAGTTCTTTCTGT
>NW_006487107.1:0-662 GCF_000325575.1 Pteropus alecto | reverse complement strand
ATTGTAAATTGTGCTGCCATGAACATAAGAGTGCAGACAATTATCTTTTAAAAAGGTTCTACCAGTATCTCTGCCAGTAATAAATAAGAGTATTTATATTCCACATCCTTGCCAAAAGTGGATATTATCAGTCATTTTACTGCAATGGCTTTTGCCTTTTCCAGGAATCAAAATTGCTTTTACGACTATTGACCAACATTATTTGTTCTTTGTCCTACTCTCACATGTACTCTAATATGACACATTAGAGGCCCACACATGATTTTATAAGAATCTCCTCTTGACCTAGTGTCTGTGATGAATCGGCAGTATAAAGCTAATTATTAACTCAGAAGATATTTCAAGACCATGTTGAATAAAAAGTCCATACTCCTGAGTTCCAGAGCTTTGTGCTTGGACTCAGCTGACAGGCATCTATCTGTCCATGTTCAACTGGATACTTCACATGCCACAGTTGATGATATTACCTACAGTTCCCCTGACTCCAGTGCCACTCGCCAGTCTCATCCTACTGTCATCATAAGAAACATTTAAATCTATAGAGAATTTTTGTGAGTTTATTTGAGCCAACCTGACAACAATTGCCAGGAAGCAAAATCTCAATGGGCTGAGAAAATGCTCTGCAGGATGGCAGTTTTGAAGCTTATTTTATACATTAGAAT
>NW_006487106.1:0-662 GCF_000325575.1 Pteropus alecto | reverse complement strand
TAGAGAAGTGCGGTGACCCCCGCCAGGCCCACAGCAACAACAGGCAGCATCACCAGGCACTTGCACGGGGAGCGTCTATGGTGCACCTGCCGCCCACTGAGACAGACGTGCCCCTGCCCTGGAGCAGGGGTAGATCACGGCGTGCGCTCGTGTGTATCGGGCGGTCCTAAAGGGGCCTCTCGGGGGGCGACATGCACAGATGCGAGGGAGACCCAGCCAGGTGCTGCCAGCCCAGGACCCGGGGGTCTCCAACCTCCCGTGCTGGATGTTCCTTCCCTCCCTTGAAAGTCTTGGCCGCACGGTTGACCTCAGCCTCCCAGCGACCTGTCACAGCTGAGGAGCGCTCCGAACCACCCCGACTTCCCTTCTGCCCAGGTTTCTCTCCTGTTTCCGTAGAGCTGAGAGCTGCTTTTGCTCCCAGTCTGAAACCTTTCAAATGTCACAGAAACCTTTGAAGTGTAAAATGTCGGACATTTTCAAAGCCGCCTGGGACTTAATGGTCTCCTGGCTTGGTTCCCTTGCCAGCCTCGGCTTTGCCTGACGTTTGCCTCCTGAGAGCCTTTTATTCATTTTTCCTTCTTTTGGCCTTGCCTTTGAATTCGGTCTGATCATCCATGTGGATCAAGACCACGTCAGAAAAGACTGTTTTTCCAAAAGGTTAG
>NW_006487105.1:0-660 GCF_000325575.1 Pteropus alecto | reverse complement strand
TTTAGGGTTAGGGTTAGCTTTAGGTTTAGGTTATGGTTAGGGTTATGGTTAGTGTTAGGAGTAGAATTAGGGTTAGGGTTACGTTTAGAATTAGGTTTATGTTTAGGATTAGTGTTAACTTTAGGTGTCCGATTAGGTTTAGAGTTAAGGTATTGTTAGCTTTATGGTTAGTTTTAGGGTTAGCATTAAATAAATATTACGGTTATGCTTAGGGGTTAGGGTCAGGCTTAGGGTTAGTATTATGTTAATGTTAGGGTTAGGGTTAATTTTAGGGTTAGGTTTAGGGTCAGGTTTAGCTTTCGGGTAAGGGTAAGGTCTTTGGATTAGGATTAGTTTTAGGGTTAGGCTAAGACGTTAGGGTTCTTGTTAGGGTAGTGTAAGGGTTTAGGATTAGGGTTAGCATTAGGGTTAGTGTTAGAAATATGGTTAGAGTTAAGGTTAGAGTTAGCTTTAGGTTTAGGGCTAATGTTAAGGTTATGGCTATGCGTTGGTTAGGGTTAGGTGAGGGATAGGGTTTGGGTTAGGGTTAAAATTAGGGTAAGAATTAGGGTAGGGTTAGCTCTAGTTTTAGGGTTAGGGTTAATGTTAGGGTTAAGGTTAGGGTTTAGGGTTATGGTTAGAATTCGGATTAGGGTTAGGGTTAGGGTTGGGGTTAGGGTT
>NW_006487104.1:0-661 GCF_000325575.1 Pteropus alecto | reverse complement strand
GAGCAGTCAGCGGTCCAAGGAGCGGAGAGCGGAGTGCGAGCGAGTGAGTGGGTGGAATCCTTGGGTTCCCGTTCTGTGTGGGCGCTTTGGAGAATGATCTGTATTGTTACGTTTTGCTCCTTTTCAGTGGAGTAAGTTCCAGATAAAGGTTAATCTAGTATTATGATCTAAGTTAATGAAATATATGGGTCACGCACATGGTTGTTTGGTTGTTTCTCAGGTTGAAGAGTTAAGAGTTTTCCTGTTCTGTAAAACAAATGCGGAAACTCCCGTCCTCCTTAGTATTCTGGTGCCGGATAACATGGCATTGGTATATGCATTTCCTTGAACTGTGAAGAAATAAAGCAGTAAAATATAGGGAATGAAGACATAGAGGGGGAAAAACATAAGATCGCAAATATTGGACTTCCTAATGCCTTTTATTTTGTGTTTTATAAAGTTACGACTTTCGATATGTTCTTGGCTACTTCGAGAATGTAGAATTAAATCCTAATGAATTAGACCCCATGCTCACAGGCTCATTTATTCCCCAAATGGTAATTGAGCATCTACTCTACGAAGGCTCCATGCTAGTGCTGGCAGAGCTGAGGAAAAGGAGACCCAGCCGCGGATCATAACATTATAGCGTCGACGAGCAGCTCTCATAATAGGAAAAGGGCGA
>NW_006487103.1:0-662 GCF_000325575.1 Pteropus alecto | reverse complement strand
ACGTGAATTATAGTTGAGATAGAAAGAAAGCAGTCAATACAAACTGAGTTAGGACATGAATTGGAATTACTAGTTCAGAAATTAAAGGAAAACATGGTTACGGTGAACTTATGGGTGAGCAACTGCAACAGGGAAATGTAAACTATAAAAAACTATTAAATTCTGGAACAAAATTGTTCAGTACCTGGAAAGAAAAATCCAGCAGATGGGATTAATAATGGATTGGAGATAGCAGGAAAATGGTTAACTAAAATTGAAGATGATCCTCAGATTTACAATGTGAAGGATAGATTTTTAAAATAGGAAAAATAACGGGTCATCACTAAGATATGGAATAATATCAAACATTGAACATGTGCCACTGGAGTTCCAGAACAATAGGGAAGAAAAAATATTAAACAGAAAGAAAAAGGCTGGAAAATTCCCAAGTTTTATGAAAAATACAATAAACTATCATATACAAGAAGCCCTGCAGTCCTAAAACACGATAAATAGAAATTAATAGCATGATAAATTGGTGCAACATATCAAACTGATAAAAAAGAAAAATTTGAAAGCGGACATGACACCACAGAGCATACAGAGGATCGTGAAATTCTCATATAAAAAACTGGAAGATAGAAGACAATGGAATGGAATCATTAAAATCCTTAAGGAAAAAA
>NW_006487102.1:0-662 GCF_000325575.1 Pteropus alecto | reverse complement strand
CTACAAACCCTTCTCCAGCCCCTACAATCGCCAGTGTATGTCCTACCACTGTAGATTTACCCATTCCGGAAATGTCATATAAATACATTCACGTACTCTGTGCTTCTCTGTGATTGGCTACTTACGCTCAGAGAAATGTTTTAAGGTCCCTCGATGTTGCAGCATGCATTAGAACTTTGATCTTTTTTTATGACTAATATTTCATGATAGGTACACACTACATTTGGTTTATCCTTTCATCTGTTGATGGAAACATGGATCGTTTCCACTTTTCGGCTATGGTGGATCATGGTGCCACGACCATGTCCTCGTCGGAGTCTGGGTCTGAGGTCTTCTGAGCATGTACTAGGGTTGGGATCACAGGCCCATCCGGTCACCACATGTGTAGCTTACTGAGGACGGAAATGAGGTCAGACGTCCAGAACCCTACACCGCGTGCCAACTTGTGTCCAAGTCTCACATTCCACATACTTTGGGCGAGGAATCCGATTGTCCCTGTGGGCGGGCAAGCATGTGTGGTGGGGACAGCGGGTTGGGGAGGATGGCGGTGGCTCGGGGACATGGGGCCACCCCAGCAGCACAGCGGAGAGGTTCTATAGAAAGCAAGACAAGAAGGAAACAGAGCATCTCTGGCCCTACAAGGACTTCCCAGGAGCCTTTGC
>NW_006487101.1:0-661 GCF_000325575.1 Pteropus alecto | reverse complement strand
ATTACGGGAGCAAAATCAACTTCATGTGGCCCCTGTCTATTTAAAAGAAAGCTTGAATGTGGCCGAAGAGATCTAAAAATGACACGTTCGTAATACTGGTGAAAAGGACCTCCTGGCACCTGATAGTTGTTCATGGCAGCTGGATCTCTCGCATTATAAATGATCATGATGCCAATGTAGTACCTTATATCAAGACTTTTGTACATGGAGTTAAATAAGCTACCTATATTTCTCAATAAATTGGCACATTTCGACATATTGTTGTAGATAGTATAAATTGAATTGGAAGCTATCATGCAGCCTTTAATATTTCCTCGATGGGATGAATAGAGCTTACTACTGATCCTGGAAGCTGCACTGGTGTTTGCCTGAGATAACAGGGGATCACTGTCTTCCTTGTACCCCAACCTGTATGGGGGGCCTGTTGCATTTGTGTCTGCTACTATCTGAGAGACAACATGTTCAAACCGCTGGGAATCCTTGAGGGGTTTGATTTCATAGGCAAGGTCATCCAACTTCATAATACCTTCCAGGCCCCCATAGCACGTGTCCATGGTGACCGTAGAAAAAGGAACGTCCTCCAGGTAGCCGAGGTAGTAGCAGTCTAGAGGAATAAAGGGGTAGTCCATCTGCAAGGCTCCTTGGTCATCCTGAGTCATCA
>NW_006487100.1:0-662 GCF_000325575.1 Pteropus alecto | reverse complement strand
TAAATTATTTCATTATATCTTTAATGTCAGTATATGTGACACTTTTCTAGTTATTACTTCTAATGATTTGACCACAGAATATTTTCTGATTTCAATCCTTTAAAAATTGTTGAGACTTTGTGATGTAATGTATATTCAGTTTTTGTAAACATTCTATATGTACTAGAAAATGGCATGTATTCTGCAATTATTTTCGACATTGTTTTTAATAATATCATAAAATTCTTCCAATTCAAATAGATTTTTCTATTTATTCCATTATTTTACAATATATATGTGTTAAAAATCTCAATAATTTTCAGATTAACTAGTGTCTTTTTATTCTGTAAATTTTGAATTATATCTTTTGAGATTATAAAAATTTTAAAGTTTAACTTCCTGAGAAATAAAATTTTAACATTATGAAGTAATTTTCTAGTAATTAGTTTGTCTTAAATTTTAATTTATCTGATGTACATAGTTACATTAATTTTCTTTTACTATTTGTAAACTATATTTTTATTTCAATTTTTTATTTAGTCTAGATTTTTTCAATTGAATTTGAAATTTTTCCTTTTAATACAGCCTAAATCATGATTTTTATTTTGTAGTTATTCTTTTCAGATTTTAAAATAAATGATTGTCTACATACAGTCATGAATCCAAGCTACTATTTCCTTCTA
>NW_006487099.1:0-661 GCF_000325575.1 Pteropus alecto | reverse complement strand
TTTCAGAGGGACACTGACCAACTGATGGAGCAATACGGAAGCCCATTCAAAATATCTGTATATCACTTAGTATAAAAGATGCGCACGGAGCATTGTTCTCAACAGATTACAGAGTGGAATGACTCTTTTCAAAGCTTTTGCCGGAAACATGATTCGTCAGAGTGATCTAACTTCAGAATTAAATATAACTGGATAACCGCCCAAACACTTCATCATATGGTCAGGGTCCCTCTGAAACATCTTTGGGAGCCGGTTTCAAGTCCACATGCATTTTAAACATTTAGTGTTCGTGTATGGAACGGCACTTCCGAGAACACAGATTCCAAGCACGTTCTTGCCAGAGGAATTTCTCTGCAATTACCCTTGGACACTATATGCCACACACAGTGGCTTTGTTTTCCTTGGCAAAGATAGATTGTATGGGAAAGCTGGTAGTGTGCCGCTACTAAAACTACCAAGAAGCAGCAACTATATTATAACCTGCTTGTGCAATCTAGGCAGATGACAAACTGAAGAGCATGGATGGCAACACATTTTCCCACCAACTCTTTGGTACTGAAAACAGGACATGTCTACACGGATCTACAGTTATGTCACACTGGGATTGAGCTTCACTCATGTCAAAAACAATGCAGTTAAGATGTAGCTAAATCAGAAATGC
>NW_006487098.1:0-661 GCF_000325575.1 Pteropus alecto | reverse complement strand
TTTTGATGGTAAACAGGGAAATTCCATGTGTTTTCAGTCATTAAACCAGTTTATTTTAAGATAGAACTTCTGATTAAAGATCTTAATTTTTCTAATTATTTGAATGCTGGTTAAAAATAAATTGTCCTGAAATAAAAATCAACCTTCTTAGGAAAAAAAAAAATATATACAATTTTTAAGCCCCTCCTATTTGACATCAAATAAGTAAAGCACTTTTAAAATTCTATTTTATTTAATCCTCAGAACAAATCTGTGTTGTGTATATTCCCCATTTTACAGAGGAGAAAACAAGTCCAGGGAGAATAAGTAATCTGCCCAAGATTATTGAATATATGTAACATGCTATAAATCCATGTCTCTGTCAACATATTCAATTTTTTCTACTTCTACTCACATGACTTTTTAAAAATTAAATTTATTGGGATATGGGCCCAGCATACTTCCTCTGGGATATAATTTATGTTCAATAAGCTGTATCTATTTTAATAGTACAGTTAAGTGAGTTTTGATAAATGTATATAACCATGGAACCATCACCAAAATTAAGATATTTTCAGAATAATAGTTCTAGGATACTTAGTTCCCTTATAAGTTTTCTTCTGTCACTTTGCAGTCAATCTTCTCTCTACTCCTGGCTCCAGGAAATCATTAACATTTTTTT
>NW_006487097.1:0-661 GCF_000325575.1 Pteropus alecto | reverse complement strand
AAAAAAAAAAAAAGACTTTTTCAACCAGCTCATTTTCCCTGGCCCATTTTTTTGCACCCCTTATAGAATATCTCATCCAAAAATAACATCTATGTCTATACTCACTGTCTATGTTTTCTCACTAATCCTTCATACATGAATATATTTTATCAAGATTTTGTCTCCATGCTTCATTAAATCAACTCTGGCAGAGTAATCAGTGTCCTTAGTCATGCACACTCCAGATGATTCAGTAGCATTTAAAGAGGCTGCATCACACTGTTTAAATTTTTCAGTCAGATATAAGAGATTAGTCCATCATCATATTCCTAACATTATTGAATACATATGAAACTCCACATGGTTTCATTGAAGCCGTTGTCATAGTCTTTCAGTGAGGTAAAGAGAGCGTAGGGGCTTACAACACACCAACAGCTTTTCTTAAAAATTCTTTTTAATACTCCTTTAGTCTTAAACTCCTGAATTTTTGATACCTTAGAGATGAGGAAAGGTTTAAGAGCTCTCTAACAAGTTTTCAGCTACCTACATTTGATATTTCTGCATAGTCATTTCACTTTGTAATATATAATCTTTGGTCTTAATGGCTCAGATAAACTGAAATGAGAAAAAAATTCCATTTTAATATGCTCACGTATCTAGAGATGGGTCACTTTTTTTTTTT
>NW_006487096.1:0-661 GCF_000325575.1 Pteropus alecto | reverse complement strand
TTCGAATTGGAACTGTCAGAAGCTCAGTTTTGAATTTGAGAAGCTTGCGAGGCCTAGGAGACATTTAGGTGGAAATGCCAAGTAGGCAACTGGGCACACGAGTCCAGAGGGCTCACGTGGAGATGTAATTTTGGGAGCTATCAGTATTTTACATGGTATTTAAATCCATGGAATATTCAACCCTATAAATACTGCGGATGGTCAGGTGAGCCTCAGCTTGAGAAGTGGCCGTGAGATTTAGCAAAGTGGACATCATTGGTGACTTTAACAAGAGCAGTATTGGTGAGTATGGCGTTGAAAGCCTAATTGAAATATTTTCAAGAGAGAGTTGGGGTAAAGAAATTGAAGAGAGAGAGACCCCAGGAACTCTTTCAATGAGTTTGGGACAGTAGCTGGAGGGGAAATGAGAATAAGTGAGGCTTTAATGGTGTTGATGGTGATGATGGTAATGATGGTAGTTATGAAAACAGAATAGCAGCATGTTCCCATATTGATGAAAGACAATGCTGATCTAGGGGGAAGAGGAAGGATGCCTGTAGCAAGTGAGAGGATGTGGTGGGGGACTTATTTTATGTAAGAGTGGGTTTAGAACTTCATCTATGCTCGTATAGATGAAGTTAGGTGACTGCCATTGTGGAAACTAGAGGAATTCCTTTTTTGT
>NW_006487095.1:0-661 GCF_000325575.1 Pteropus alecto | reverse complement strand
AAATCTGAATTCCTTTAGACAAGGTTCAAAATTTCAAGGGAGTTTCAAAATTTCTTTTGGAATCTATTATTTCTTAAAATAACCAGCTTAAAAGTATCAACATCCCAAAAAGCATATTTTGGGATGGCAAACTCTGCTTCCCTTTAGTATGACTTAAGTCACTCCCTTTTCCTGCTTAAAAACTATTAGTGGCCCCTCCTTGGCCTCCAGAGCAATATCAAGATTTTCTCTGATTTGATTCTCTGCTACTTTTTAAAATCTCCTTCTGGTAAATCCCTTTCAAATCGAACCTTTCCGAGTCCCACCAAACGGAAGCGCCTGCTGTTGCCTGAGCATTCCTTTGCTTTCTTCCCTGGGAGCTCTGGCTCCTTGGGTTCTTGGTATGCTCCTCTCCTCTTTCCTCATGTATCTCTCTAAAAGCTGCTCTGATTTCTGTCCCTCTCTCTATCCTGCCACTAGAAGTAAATTTCCCTCCTCCAACTACCTCAGTCCTTTTTCTGTACCTTAAATATTACACTTTCACTATCTTCCTTGGATGTCGAATTTCTCCCACTAAAAGCCCTCTGTCTGCTTTATTTCTTAAGTTCTAGACTTATTAGTACTTACGACTTATTAGCATTATGACTTTTTAATTTTAATTGTGGTAAAATACACATAACAC
>NW_006487094.1:0-661 GCF_000325575.1 Pteropus alecto | reverse complement strand
ATGAACCACACAACACACCATTCCACTTCTAACACATCACAGCACACACTTAGCATTGCAACACATCACACCAATCCATCCCACACCAGACACAAATATAAATTATTTAAATGCTTTATATTTGGTACTGGCTCGATCCTGAGTAGAAACAGGGGATGCTGAGATTCAAGGATATCGCACTCTACTACTGTTTTATGGCATTAGAATACTGACCTAAATAAAAATTATTATGGACTTGAGGGAGAGGTATTTATGTCCATATTTATAAAATATGGTTATAATGAAAACTAAGTAAACCAGAAAACTGGGATGGGAGAGGGAAAAATAAAGTTGAATCCTGATCATTTGTGGATGATCAGAGTGGTTTTTAAGATAATGTATTGGTTTGTTCCCCAATGACTCTTCTCAGACCAGATAGCATTTATCACAATATATCATAAATATTACTTTGCTTGTCTTGTTTTCCAACCTACTTGATGAAGGCAGACATCTTTTATCTCTGTTTGCCCAAAAGTTTCCCTAGCATCTGGCATTCAAATTTTTATTCAATCACAGCTCTACAGAGGAAGAATAACTGGTTATTATAGATGTTATAAAAACATAATTTCAAGATACATCCACTCTAAATAAAAAGAGTATTTTCTTTTTAATTGTATAGCAG
>NW_006487093.1:0-661 GCF_000325575.1 Pteropus alecto | reverse complement strand
CACACACACACACACACACACATGCACACACCCCATAATAAATAAATATCAGTCTTCCTCCCTGTCCTCCCCACTGGCCTTGGGCACAGAACATTCTAAGGACTGATCCTAGGCATAAGAAGAAAAGATCACAGAAATATGAGTTAGGGCTGCTAGTAATGTCAAGGTTCTTCTGTCAAATTAAAAAGCATAATTTCCTTACTACCTAGAATTCTCAGCTGGCAACAACAACTGGAAATAGCAAAGAATCAGGAAGAAAATCAAACAGAAGTCATAATCTGCACGTGTGCACACACACCATGTTATCGAACTAATAAGCCCTTCTCTCTCTCCATTAAGTCTTATTTTCAGAGTTACAACAGGCTTGGCTACCAGGTTCTTAAGCCATAGGGTCTAGGAGGGACTAACTAACTGGTGGGAAGAACACAGGTCTGAGAACCAGAGGAACTGGATTCTCACTCTGTGCTTCTCTGGTTAAGTCCCTCTCTGGGTCTTGGTTCTCTACCTATAAATTAAGGAGCTAAGCAGACAGACAACAGACAGTAGGTAAATAGGTTTCATCTCGCCTTCAACTCATCGTGACAGTGGGGTCTGGGAATGCCGTGCGGAGGTGGGTTCTAAGGCTGAATGTCTCAGTAGGGAAAATCCAACGATCAATGAG
>NW_006487092.1:0-661 GCF_000325575.1 Pteropus alecto | reverse complement strand
CCCATAGATTTTGGGTCATTGTGTTTTCGTTTTTATTTGTCTATGACAACTTTTGACAGAAAGTAATGTTTTGGAATTGAACTAATAATCAAATAAAAATTCTTATTAAATTCTGTAAAATTTCTAAGACAGTTTTTCAGTATGTTTTAGCTAGAACACTTAATATTGAATTAATATAAAATGTGCTTTGCATTAAGTAAACATTTGTCAAGTGGAAATCTTTTGCCATTCAGAAGGGAAAGTACTCCATATTTTACTGTTTGTGTAAAACAAAGGTTCCACACACATTCCTATACCTCTGTTTATCCATTTGGCCATAATAGGTATTTTCATGCAATTTAAAATAGTCTTAATAAATGTGACTTCCTTTTCCAGAATATTCGGAGATTTTTAGATCTTTTCATCTTTAATTTATATTCTTTGAGTATTTTCCTGACTTGGAGCCATGTTGGGAGAATTCCATACTCAGATGTAATTCTTTTCTTCTGAACTCTTTTAAATTTCAGTTAGATTTAATCGAAAGTACTAGAAGCTTAACAACACACAGGATTGAGTTATGGGCATGTCAGCTAGTGGGTCAGAGTTGTTTTAATGTCTAGTTCTCTTGCTCTGCCTGCCTCCTTATGCTTTTGGACTCTCTACTACATCAACAAGGTAGCTA
>NW_006487091.1:0-661 GCF_000325575.1 Pteropus alecto | reverse complement strand
GGGCCGATTCCCAGGGTCCAGGGTGAGGCCTTCCTCGAGTCTTCCGTCCATGGGAGGGGGTGGGGGAAAGTGGCTGCCTCACAGTCCTAGGATTCAAAACCCACCAATCAATAGCCCCACACACACGAGCAGCCTCTCACACAAACTCCCTTCTCCTCAGCCAGCACACCCCCAGGCCCCCACGTGTCTCTCAGTGGCTACACCAAACTTGGCCACTTGTCAACTGGTCCGGGTGGGCTGGCAACCCACCCCGGCCGACCCTGGAGTGCTGCACCGAGCTCACAGCAGAAGTGCCTACCTCACGCTTGGGCCCCTGTGCGTGGCCGGTCTCTGGGACTGCACACGTGACATCCCTGACTGACGGGGCACCCCGAGCCCCCACGCCCCTGCCAGGAATCCCAGGACCTCCAGTCCTGCCTGCTGCCCCTCTCTCTTCCATGTCTAACCCCCTTATTCCTGGGAGCTCCCCAAGTTCCCTGGGGACCCAATCAGCCACTGACGGTCCCCACGATTTCCAGACAAGAGGCCCTCACGGCCCTTATGGACTCTAACCCCTCCATAGCCCAATGTTGACTCAGAGTCCCAGGCCACCGTTGTCCCCAACCCCGCCCCAAGCAGCCACCCTCCATTTCCCACAGCAGAGGCGAGACCCAGCTGAAAC
>NW_006487090.1:0-661 GCF_000325575.1 Pteropus alecto | reverse complement strand
AGCGCCTGCTGGCAGCGCGCCACCGCCAGCTGGCACCAGGCCGCGTACGGCAGGCACTCCTGAGCGCGCAGCTCGCGCCCCAGCTGTCCGAACTGCTCGCCGGCCTCCGACACGTTCGGCTTCCGCAGGAACCGCTTCTTCAGCTTGTTCGACACCTGCCGGTACCTGGCCAGGAAGTCCCCGGCCTCGGGCCCCGGGCCCGCGCCGCCGCCCAGGCCGCCCGCGGACGCCGCCATGTTCCCAGCCCGAGCCCTTCCGAGGAGCAGTTGTACAGGCGCCCGCAGCAGGCTGAGATGTACCCTGCATCCACCTCCCATCTGGCCGCGTGACCGCATCCACTCGGAAGAGTGGCGCCCCCACATTGCCCTGGTGATACGCAAAATATCTGGTTCCTGGTACCGGGCCTGGCCTAGTCCTCAGCGGCCTGTGCAAAACTTGGATTCTGAGGCCAAGCTGGACATTCTGCCCACTGTTGCTAGGTGACAACTTGTTACCCAGGTTACTAAGGGCATCTCCTAAAATCTCTAACGAAACATGACCAAACCGGAACTCATGATCCCACTTTGCACTGATTCCAACTTTGCATCGTCCTGATTGTTCCTGTCCCCATCCTCAATCTATTTCACAAAAATCACAACTCAAAAGGGACAGCAGTACCAGA
>NW_006487089.1:0-660 GCF_000325575.1 Pteropus alecto | reverse complement strand
CCAGCGGTCTCTTTCCTCTCCCTGACACCCAAGCACAGGCAGACTTTGGACTAGGATCCACCTCTCAGTGGGGGTGGGTAAACACCGGCTCCCCGGCCCTCTCAGTTGTGAGCCCTAGAACCAGGGTCTGAAGTCCCAGCCCATTCCCTCTACTTCCAGAAATGTAGATTCCTGAGTCAGAGAGGAGTGACTTTCCCAAGGTCACACAGCACCAGATTACTGCCTATAAACCTCTCTCCCTAAGATACTGGGGTATGGTGGAAGGGCACAGATACTCAGAAGCAAGGAGCATCGGTACCCTCTGAGACCTTCAGTTCTTTGATCTGCAGAGTAGGCGTGGGGTGTACTACTGAGGGAAATAAGGTCTGTGATATGCCCAGCCCTCGGCAGGCCCACTCAGGGATTTCTTTCTCCCAGGAGATGCTGCTGTGAGCTGCTATGGCCACCCTTGGTCCCCTTTGCCCCATCCTACCAGATCCCTGGGCCCTCAAGCGACAGGGCTTACTCAGCTGTGGTCTGCCATCCAGACCTTGGTGCAGCCAGTGAAGGCAGAGTCTGGGCAGTTCTGCCATTTGGGCATGCCACTTGACCCTCGGCCTTGCTTTTCTCATGTGTGAGATGCAGGAGGGCCTCCCTGGTAGTGGTATTTGGGATACCACC
>NW_006487088.1:0-661 GCF_000325575.1 Pteropus alecto | reverse complement strand
GGCTCCTGGGTCAAGGAGCAGGTTCGGAGGGCGTGCAGGTTCAATTTCACGGGGGAGACAAAGCCAGTGGAGAAGAGTGGGAGCAGGAAGGTGAAAGTAACATGCGGGGAGGGGTGGGGGGAGCCCGCTCTGAGCGGATGAACCACAGAGGTTTGTTTTCCCGGAGGGAAGAGCCGAGGCTCACAGCACGACGGACAGCACTTCGCAGCTGCCCGTCACGCGGGCTTCGGGATCTCGATCTCTCTCTCTCTCCTCTCTCTCGCACTGTCTGAAAGAAAAAGTCCTGAAATAAACCCAAGACTTAAATAGTTGGGCCGAATTCGGCCCCAGCCCTGTCACCTCCAGCTGCCTGAGTCCTTGACAAGTCACTTTCATCTTCTGAGCCTCGGTTTCTTCCTCTGTGAACTAAGTGTGGCGACCGGGCTGCAGGTGGCTGTGAGAGTTAACATGGGCCCCGTCCCCGAACGGGCTTTACAAAGTGCAACGCTTCCCCCATTGCTGAACCTCGGGCGGGTGGGCCCACCCCCAACCCCATCCCCATCCCCACGACCTCCGCCTGTGTTTACAGACCACAAGACATTTGACATTTACGTAATGAGGCCAACCAGCTGTGATTCATGGAGCCCGGTTTTTCTAGAAAGTTGTCAGTGAGTGTTTCAGC
>NW_006487087.1:0-660 GCF_000325575.1 Pteropus alecto | reverse complement strand
GCCACGCGAGGCCAGCTCTGACCGCCGAGAACGTGCAATGTTGCAGGTGTTCTACGCAGACGGTCTCTCCAGACCCGCCAACGACCTTACAGAACTGGTCCCTGTGGCAGGCGCACATGCACACTCATGCCCAGAACCCGCCACCCCTCCTGGCTCACCTGGGGGCTTTCTCAGGCCCCTGTGCTCCCTCCTTTGGCACGAGGGACAGACAGAAGTAATTCACGGTGGGAGCGGTCCCTGACTCCCCCTGAACAACAGCAGTGGAAGGTCAAACCCCCCTGCGCCCTCGCCCCTCAGGTGGCATAACTGAGGGACACTCTACACTGTCCCCCGCTCCCCGGCAGCACCGAACTCCAGGTACCCACAGGACAACCTGTCCTGTCTCGCTTCCCATTCCCCACCTGTGTTTCCTGGGATCACTTCCTGAATAAAATCCTGTCATTCAGATGCTTTTCCTGGGGAGCTGTCTTCTGAGGGAGCCCAAACTGAACACGACTTCCCACTGTACAGATGAAGAAACTGAGGCTCGGAAGAGGGGAAGTGAGCGGCCCAGGGCCACACAGCTGGTGAGCACTGGAGCGAGAGCCACGCGAAGCCCCCCAACCCAAGCTGACCGCCTCTTTGCTGTCTGCTTCAAAACCCCGTCTGGACAGAGGGCCA
>NW_006487086.1:0-660 GCF_000325575.1 Pteropus alecto | reverse complement strand
CAAGTTAAATTGCCTGCTCTGAGTCCTTGGGCAAGTTACTTAACCTCTCTGTGCCTCACTTCCTTCATCTGTATAATGGGGATAATATAGTTTGTCCTTCACGAAGTGGTCGAGCAGCTTAAATAAGCTGCCTCTATAAAGCTGTTTGACAGCGCCTGGCACTGGAAGCACTATGTGTTAACTGTGATCATCATCTGCCTTTTCTCCCTTGATGTAAATGATATTTATGTGCTAGCAATCTGGAAGGAAATTACACAATAGCTCATATTCTGTGCTCCTAATTTTGAAATGAGCTAAACGCAGGGGGTCTGAGGGGCCGATGCTGGGACCGTGGTTCACGGGCAGGGCACGTCGCTTCCTGGAGGGAACGCTTACGTGTCTTTATTATGTTGTTTGCAGAAAATGTGGGATCAGGAAAAGGACCACTTGAAGAAGTTCAGCGAATTGATGGTTACATTCAGGGTCCGGCCAACGGTGCTGATGCCCTTTTGGAACGTGGTGGGGTTCGCACTGGGTGCGTGTCCGTCCAGAAGGGCTGTGGGCACCCGGGGTCCGGGGCGATTATGTCATTTAAGTGCCACTTCACCATTGGTCCTCCTGCAATCTTTTTTTAATTTACTTAATATTTTTCTGAAGTTAAATTAATTTTTTTTTTTTTTT
>NW_006487085.1:0-660 GCF_000325575.1 Pteropus alecto | reverse complement strand
TTTTTTTTTTTGCAGTTTCTTTCCTCCTGCAGTTTCTTTCTTGATTTGTCAGTGTTTGTGATATTTGCTATTTAATTTTGTTCTAAGTTTAAAAAACTAGCATTTTTAATTTTAGCATGACTTTTACTGCTTATATTTATGTTGTGTAATGCCAGTCTTAAATGCAAAAATGAGAACATTGAACTCATATCCAGTCACCAAAATTACACAATTCATATTTAGCAGCTCACGTGTGTGTGTGTATGTGTGTGTGTGTATTTTGTTCTTTCCAGAACAATGGGAATACTGCACAAATTCAACTGTTTTTATTTAACTTTTTGATATGTGCACTTTCTACCAACATGTTGTACCTTCAGCTAGCTGAAGAAGGAATAACTGAATGGAAAGGATCTGTCATTGCTCTATTTTTAGTTCTATGCTGTATTTTCATTATTAGTACAGAGAAATAACATGAAACAGAAAGGATAAAATAGGATTCCTTGATTGTTTGTGTTTCTTAGAATGTTATCACTGGTCACATGTAAATTGCTCACTCTGCCCTTTTAATTAGCTACATGAATATCTTTCTCTCTCTTGCCTTATCCTTTCAACACATTGAGAATATATATAACATACATATATGTATACATAGCAATCCTAAAAATTCATTTAAAACATAGA
>NW_006487084.1:0-660 GCF_000325575.1 Pteropus alecto | reverse complement strand
GACTTGTCCCATTTCCAGTGCTCAGCAGCCCCGCGAGGCTCGTGGCTGCAGGAGGGCGGCGCAGGTCTCGACCGTCTCTAAAGGCGTTCGACTCTCGAAAAATTCTGATTGTACGTGTGTGTGAGGCAAGAGCTAGCAACACAAGTTATGGAAGTGTGAGCTAGGACGTGCCCTCGACGAGGGCAGAGGCCCTTGTCTCTTGATTTCTGATGGATCGTAAGCCCCTGTAACGGCCCTGGGAACATAGTAGGCACTCAGCTAAGTGACAGAGCGACAGGGAATTCTGCCATCGGGGCTGACTTACTGATAGTCCTTCACCCCCAGAGTCACACCGGACCCTAGAACACAGGATGTTTGATTTCTAATCCCATGCATGTTTTTTGTTTGTTTGTTTTGCTGTAGCTTCTTAGAGAATAACCATAAGGTAATAGAATTTAAAAAACACAGCAGGTTAAGTCTGGCAGAGGACAAGGACTCCAGCCATAATTCTCAACAATTAAAATTTGAAAATGTAGTAGGAAGCAACTTACAAGTAAAGGGTGTCTCTGTGAGGTGCCTAATGATAGCAACATGTGACTTGGTCAACGCTGACTTAATGGTAATCTTAGCTACATTTGTGGCTTATATGGCTCTACGCATGTGAGAACACCAGAGACAGGG
>NW_006487083.1:0-660 GCF_000325575.1 Pteropus alecto | reverse complement strand
CTGGGGTCTCAAGCTTGAAATCAAAACAGGGAGAGAGGGCTGAGTGAGGGACCGAGGGAATATTCCAGAGCCTCAACTTGGAGGGGAGGGGGGATCTTCCCTAGGCTGCCTCTCCCGCCTTGATAGCAGTGCTTGTGCGTCCTCCCTCCTCCCTGCCCAGGGCCTCGGTGCCGTGCAGGCATGGGAAGATCGGGGACCTAGCCCTGTGCTCTCTCCCTGCACCCCGAGTCCCTGACAGCCCCCTCTTAGACCTTTCCAGAATGCCAGGCGGCGCATTCACAGGACAGGGTTGTCTCTGCACAGCTGCCCAGCCCAGACATATATCCTGTGTACAAAACCCAGCTCAGACTTTCCCTGTCGGTCCTGGCTCTCCAGGTCAGGGAGGGAGGCATCGTGCGGAGGAGAGAGGTCAGCTGTGCAGGTGAATGCGGGACGCAGCTCGGTTCCAACAGGGAGACAGTTGTAATTTTCAGCAAAAGACTGAGCCTGAAGCAAATGGCACAGGAGGGAGGAAGGAAGGAAGGGGGAAGAAAGTGCTAATGACGGGTTCCTCCTTAGCACTCCTCCCATTAGCACTCCTCCCGCCTCTCTTCTGCATCTTTTTTTCTTTCCTTGAAGGTGCCTCTGCTTCCTCTCTGATCAGCCTTCAGGTCCCTAGAT
>NW_006487082.1:0-660 GCF_000325575.1 Pteropus alecto | reverse complement strand
ATTATTTTAATGGGGACGGTTGAAGGAGCATGAAAGACTTGGGGCTGGCTTCACTGCGTGCCGTCTCTGTGACTTTGATGTCTTCACCCCTCTGAAGCTCGGTTTCCTCATCTGTAGATCTACTACACCTGTCTCAAGTGACTGTAATAAAAACATTAGTGAGATGGCTTGTGGAACTAAATGGCCTTTAAGAATGCATGTCACCCAGAATATTAATTTCAAATGCAGCATCGCTAAGGCAAGGTATTCCAGCTCCCTAGCCTCACCTCCTGGCCGTGAAGACTGTGGCTGGGCCCCTAAAACTTTACTTGGGGAGCCAAGCAGTGCCCTTCGCTGCCCCTCTGACAGTCCCGTGTTGGGAGGGGGGAGATGAAGAGGCCAACCACAGGAGCCATCATTAGAACAAGAAGCATGTAGCCAGCACAGCCGAGATGCACGTAATTAGAAATTAGAAAAAGGTCAGATCGCGTCATTATCAGCTCAATCAGCTGCCGAGTGCCACAGCCAGTTAATCTGGCATCTGTATTTTTTACAACCCCGCACACGTAGCTCAACGGACTGTAACTCTTTATCCGGACAGATATACTGCGTGGCGGAGCAGGGACATAAAATGAGAGACCCCAAGCAAATGAGCTGAGATAATTGAGAGATTTATTTTTT
>NW_006487081.1:0-660 GCF_000325575.1 Pteropus alecto | reverse complement strand
GGCTCAGGGCTCAGGGCTCAGGTCAGGCAGGGCTTTTCTGCCCCTTAGACACTTAAGATGCAGTGCTTAGCACCTACTCAGCTTTCAAGGACCTAGAATTTCTTTGAGACCTGCATAGAAACATATTCATAGGCTCTAAAAAGAAGGGAAAGCCACTGCAAATTGAAATTAATAAACGTTTAAAACGCCACAGGACACCTATCACTCTCAATTGCCGTTAAGCTATTTAATAAGCACCGTAAGTTTTATCGTTATTTGAAAGCAACTTACAGGTCTCGAGTATACATAGTGATTCCTGAGAGGTCATACGTCATTTCTAAGTCAGATGAGAATTTCAAAGCAAAATTCTAAAACTCCTTTTCGAGCATCAAGCGAGAAAACATTACATATAGTGTGACGTGAGAACACAACTTAACTTGTCTGATCCGATGGGGAGCAGGGTCTGATGCTGGCCTACGAGGTTCTTAAAACAAGTCTGGACAGGAGGTGGGGAGCACGGGGGGCATTCCAGAAAAGGCAGCAATCCAGGAGGCCGTCTGGCTTAAGAGGTCAAGAAAGGCTCCACGTCAGAGATAGGATGGGAAACAGGGCCTCGAGGTGTGAAGAACTTGGTAGGCAGAGATGATGAGAGGGTATTTCCGGTGGTGGGGGCTGGGGGGC
>NW_006487080.1:0-660 GCF_000325575.1 Pteropus alecto | reverse complement strand
TCAGTTCATGGAATACATTCCCCATAAACATCATCTACAGAACAAGCAGAGACCGATGGAAAGTTATGGGCGATCTCAAGTGGATGTTCCATTTGCTTTGATAACCTTCCTTTTATGGCTGACAAGTGTACAGCCTAGTCTCACTTTTAATATTGATTATTCTCTCTTTTAATACTAGTATTTAAAAGAATATTAACCACTGTAAGTGGAATTTAAGAACATCGAGTAATATTTAAAAAATAAACACCCCGCATCTCTCATTTGCTTTGTTGAATGCTATCTAATTTTTTGTCTTTTAACATCCTAACTATATATCAACAAGACATATATATATATGTCTTGTTGATATATAGTTAGGATGTTAAAAGACAAAAAATTAGATAGCATTCAACAAAGCAAATGAGAGATGCGGGGTGTTTATTTTTTAAATATTACTCGATGTTCTTAAATTCCACTTACAGTGGTTAATATTCTTTTAAATACTAGTATTAAAAGAGAGAATAATCAATATTAAAAGTGAGACTAGGCTGTACACTTGTCAGCCATAAAAGGAAGGTTATCAAAGCAAATGGAACATCCACTTGAGATCGCCCATAACTTTCCATCGGTCTCTGCTTGTTCTGTAGATGATGTTTATGGGGAATGTATTCCATGAACTGA
>NW_006487079.1:0-660 GCF_000325575.1 Pteropus alecto | reverse complement strand
GTGTCTGGCTTATTTCACTTAGCATACTGTCCTCCGAGTTCATTTATGTTTTCCAAATGGCAGAATTTCTTTCTTTTATAAAGCTGAATAATATTCCATTATATAGAGAGAATTTTATATAATATATGTAATATATGGGTAACATATATATGTGTATGTGTGTAAACCTATATCTATATCTCTATATCCTATCTACTAATATTTATACCTAATTTCACAATTTTTTTATTCATTCCTCCATCAGCAGACACTTAAGTTATTTCCATAGCTTGTATACTGTGAATACTTCAATGAATATGGAAGTGCTGGTATTCCTTCAAGATATAATTTCATATCTTTTGGATATATACTCAGAAGTGGTATTGTTGGATCATGTAGTAGTTCTGTTTTTGATTTTCTGAAGAACCTTCATACTGTTTCCTACATCAGCTGTACTGTTTGCATTCCCACCAACAGTGTCCAAGGATTCCCTCTTCTACACATTCTTGCCAGCGCTTATCTCTTGTGTTTTTGACAGCAGCCATACTCCTTGATAATATGAGTGAAGTGATATCTTATTGTGCTTTCCTTTGTATTTCCTTGATGTTTTATTAGGTTGAGCACCTTTTCACGTACCTGATGGCCATTTGTATGTCTTCTCTGAGAAATTATTCAGTTCTT
>NW_006487078.1:0-660 GCF_000325575.1 Pteropus alecto | reverse complement strand
AACCCTGACTGACACAGGAGTAATTCTATCGCACACTAGCCTGGGGCCAGTCGAGCCCTGTATGTGACAGGGACTCTAGGGCCACGTGTTTCGGATGCCCCTGGGTTGGCGTCGAACCATTACCTGACTGTCCATCTGATTCGTGTAGACCGAAGCCACACCTTTAGGCTTGAAGCTAATGTCCTTCTCTCTAAGTATGTTGTCCTGTGCTGTGCCCCCAGTTTGGCTCTGCCAGCGACTGTACGTGGTAGACACTTTCATTAAGAACCTATTTCACAGACGAAGGTCTGATGACTCTAGTCTCTTTCTGAAGGTCCTACGTGGTGGGACCATAATACAGACCAGAAGGTCTCACACTGGGAGTCACTACACTGTATCTCAATGGCTTTACAGCCTGAGAGGCGGTAGGTCAAACCTTGGTCCTGTCACCTGCAAACTGTGATTTGGGGCAAATTACTCGATGTAGCCGAGTCTCAGCTTCTAAACCGGAAATGAGCATAATCACATGTAGCTGGCTGTGAAGGCGAGAAGAGAGAGGACAGAGTCAAGGACCAGCCGGTAGACGAGGCACCCTCCTCCGCCCCGCTCTGCCCCGCCACACGCAGATACGGTCGCGTTTATCTTGGTAAAGGATCAAACGATAAATGGATCGGGGTGGGG
>NW_006487077.1:0-660 GCF_000325575.1 Pteropus alecto | reverse complement strand
TCTCTCGCTCGCTCTCTCGCTCTCTCGCTCTCTCTTTCTCCCTCCCTGCACCCCCCTCCAATTTTGCATTTGATTCTGTCTTGACTAGGCAATGCACACATGTGGCGCAAAATTTCAATGACGTGAAACGGTAAATAGTGACAATTAAGTCACCTCCTACCCTCCAGGCTAACCTCCCAAGAGCCACATGACTGAGACAAGCTTCTGGTGTGTCCTTCCAGATTTGTTCCACACCCATCACTCTGAAGAGAAAAGAAGTCGTGGGTACGCAGATCTGCATGGACCTTGTCCTCATATGGTCACACTTTGTAAACTATGGACGTGCTGTCCCTTCTGCCTGTGCCCAGCAGTCATTCTGAGACTTCCACACGCCCTCATTCTGGCCACCTACTTTCTGGAATCTAAGATAACTCACTGCACAGTCCAGGAGAGAGCCAGACGTGTGTCCCCAGCACGCAGAGGATGTGGATAACCAGTAGGAGTTCTCCAGGGAGGCGGCAGAGACCGGCAGAGACAGAATTGGACCATGGCAATCAAATAAACATGGACTCGATATTTCCTGTCCACTGATCCCCTCATCGCCAAGCAGAGGAGTTAGGCTCTGCAGAGACCGAGGCAAGGTGATGTCCCAGAAGTGAGCCATGCTGCTCCCCTCCACTC
>NW_006487076.1:0-660 GCF_000325575.1 Pteropus alecto | reverse complement strand
TCCACTTTAAATAACTAAGTAATGCAAGATACAGGCTTCGTATGAGGATGCAGGTTTCGGGGTGACGTTCAGTAACAGGGTCTTGGAGAAGAGGGAAGGACAGTTTGGGGAGGCCCCGGGAAGCAGCAGCGCTCGGCTTCCGGTGGAGAATCGCTACGATCTGCATGAAGAGGAACCGCAACCTTCACTCCCAGAGAAGAAAACAGCAAAAGTGGCCTCGCAGCGTGAGGGATGATGCCCGCCGACCGGACCGGGTCGCCTCTGGCTCTGAGCAAAGGCGTCCCCGGGCCCTGGCGCAGACCCCAGCCGGCCCAGACTCGGGGCCCAGCCGCCAGGAGGGGTCCCGAAGGTGTCCCGGCTCGCGCATGGGACTGTGGGAGTGTGGACGGGCCACCGAGCAGAGGCTGCAGGCGCCAGGTCCTGCAAACGAGCTCGGTCCGCGTAAGGAAATCGTGACATAGGGGACATTAGAGACGCGGTAAACGAGAGATCAAAGGGCGAAAACGAAAACGGGTCTAAATCTGCCTCGGAGAAACACAAACGGGCGAGGAGGGTGTCGCCGCCGGTCCGGGGAGGTCCCCGGGGTGTCACCGCCCCTTCAGGGAGGTCCCCGAGCGCCACATGCGCCTCGGCGGCGGCCGCGCTCACGAGGTTTTAAAC
>NW_006487075.1:0-660 GCF_000325575.1 Pteropus alecto | reverse complement strand
ATATAAAATATAAAATTAAATATTAAGTCTCCTTTGTAAAGGCCAATATAGAAGGATTTCCAATTCATTTAATTACATGGCAAATTTTCTTGAGCATCCATTCTGCTGTTCCAGGCATTTAATCAAGGTGAAGATAGATATCGTAGCAGTAAGCCGTCTACTTACCTTCCCTCACTTATATGATGAGTCCCCTGATGTCCTCACTCCCTGTTTACTGATATAATCACTATCAATTCAAGGCCAGGCATTAGGTAGCTTGGTACAGAGCTATTTTATAAAATGCCTGTACTTATGTTTTTCTTCCTTTATCTGTTTATTCCAGAGATTTCTTGAATTCCAGTTTATTTTGTCTTGAAGCTCTGATCAAGCACATTTCCATACTTATCAATATGGCAGCTGTGCTATTGATACTGAGTTTCAGCACATGAGAAGTCAGGAGCAGAATCAGGCCATCCTAGAGAGTTGGGGCTCAGCTCAGGAGGGCAACAGGGGTGTAGCCACAAGCTCAGGGTTTCAAGGACAGGCTTTGGGGCCCTTCAAGACTTAGGAAACAAGGTAAGATCTCAATCCTAGAAGAACCAAGGCCTCTGGACAAAAGAAATTAGAGCAGGAGTATTGACAAGATGAGGGAACAGGTGCTAAGATGTATCAAACAGGGCA
>NW_006487074.1:0-660 GCF_000325575.1 Pteropus alecto | reverse complement strand
GGTTTCGATGAAAGCACCGTGAAGGCAGGGACCTCAGGCCGTTAAAACTGCTTGGCACAGACTCGCAGCATCCGCCCAGGGTGACGTTAGGCCCTTCGAAGCCTTTACTTGTGTGTCCCCTCCTTAGCAACTGCCCTGCTCCCTCCCCGGTCTTCAAGACCCAGCTGTGCAGGAGAGCCCAGCGCCCTCCCTTGCCTGGCGCCAGGGGACAGGCAGGGCCCAGCCTGCCTTCTTTCTGCTCCATCCCTGTGGTTTTATTTTAATCACAAAAGTGCTTCTGGAGACCAGTCTTCAGAAAGAGAAAGTACACAGATCAAAGAGCGAGAGCCTCCAACAGCCTTAGCAGTGTGAGGGGCAGCGTCATTTTTGACACAGGCACCATCACCACGTGGTAGGTGTCTTCATCTTCATTTGCTCTTGAGGAAACAGGATCCGAGATGTAAAGTGACTCATCCAAGGTCACAAGTTGGTAAGAATTTGAGCCAGGCAGTCGGACCCCGGAGCCACACTCGTGACGACTGCGCTGCCCAGCCCGTCAACCCACGCGGCGAGCGGACGGACGCTCAGACACTTGCCCCGGGGTCACCCCATGGCAGCAGGGTTAGGTCTCAGCCGTGATCGCGAGGGCCGTGCTCTTACCCTCGATTCTGGTGCCTTTGA
>NW_006487073.1:0-659 GCF_000325575.1 Pteropus alecto | reverse complement strand
TGTTCATAGATTGGAAGAATTAATATTGTTAAAATAAGTCATACAATCTAAAGCCATTTATAGATTCAATAAAACTTTATCAATATTCCAAGGGCATTTTTTACAGATATAGAAAAAAACAGTCTAAAATTTGTATGAAACCATAAAAGATATCAAATAGCCAAGACAATCTTGAGAAAGAACAATAAAACTGGAGACATTATACTTCCTAATTTAAAATTATACCACAAAACTATAGAAATCAAAATATTATGGTACAAGCATAAACGGATACATAAGTCAACTGAACTGAATCAAGAATCCAGAAATAAACTCCAAATATGTGATTAACAAATATATGACGAGCATACATAATGGTGAAAAAATGGTCTTCCAACAAATGGTGTTGGGAAACTGGATAGTCACATGCAAAATGATGAAATTGGTACCCTACTTTACACCACTTGTAAAAATTAACTCAAATGGATTTAAGAATTAAATGTGATACCTGAACCCATAAATCTCCTAGAAAAATACTTAAAGAAAAAGCTTCACAACATTGGTCTTAGTGATGATTTTTTGTATATGACACTTAAAGCACAAGCAACAGAAACAGAAATAAACACGTGAGACTATATTAAACCAAAAAGCTTTTGCACACAAAGGAAACAACAAAGTGA
>NW_006487072.1:0-660 GCF_000325575.1 Pteropus alecto | reverse complement strand
AGATCATCTCAATGATTCTATTCTCTTTTAGCAACAGCATCATTTTCTGCACTCAAATAACATTTAACCATATCTATTTCCAAATGGCAAAACTGTGTGTTGTATATATTTCCCCTTTTCATTTGCTCTTTGCTGACCACAATTTAGTGGAAGATCAAGGGCAATGGAATACCTGAAATGAGAGTGATATTAAAAAATTTGACTACCAGTGAAGCAATGGCTTTTCATAAATAAAGCTATAAGGTTGAAAAACATCCTCTAAATAAACCAAATTATGTATCATAAAACTGTTTATCGGTTCATTCAACCATTCTAATACTTTCTAAACCATTTATTAATTTAAAAAATTATAATCCCTTTTGTTTTACATGTGCAATAGACTGAATGTTTCTGTCTCCCTAAAGTTTATATGTTAAAACCTGGGCCCATATGTGAAGGTATTAGGAGATAGGGCTTTGGGAAGTTAGGTCAAAAGAGTGAAGACATAGGATTAGTGCCCCATAAGAGAGATCAAGAGAACTTTTTTGCCCCTTCCATCATGTGAGAACACAGTGAGAAGACAGTTGTCTACAAATGAAGAACTGACCCTTACCCGACAATGAATCTGCTGGTGCCTTAGTCTTAAACTTCCCAGCCTCCAAAATGGTGAGAAATAAATTT
>NW_006487071.1:0-660 GCF_000325575.1 Pteropus alecto | reverse complement strand
CGGCCACGGACTTCTCTCTGGCTACGAATGTCCCAGGTGGCATCTTCCAGCGCAAGGCTGCGTCGTCCGCATCGGAAATCTGTCGTTTGGTGGAGCCGCCTTCATTCACGGCCTTAGCCAGACCTTCTGGAAAACCTGCTGCTCCCCCGGACTTCCGTTACGGAGCCGGCTTCTTTCCAACTCAGCCCCGGTGACCCAGCCTCTGCCCGCTTCAGACTCTTCCACGGCGTCCTCAGCCTCGGCCTCCTTGGAACTGAAGAGAGCCGGGGCCTCGCTCTGGACGAGGCTGTGGCCTACGGGACCGTTGTGGCTGGTTCCGTCTTCTGTCCGGGCCACTGGACCCTTCTCCGCATCAGCAGTCGGCCGTCCCGCATCCTCTTGCATCGTGCGATCACCGAGGAGCGCTCTTAATTTCCTCCGGGAACTTCTCTGCGTTCGCCGCGTGGCTGCTGGCGCGCGAGGCCCCGCTGCCGGCCTGTCTCGGCTTCCCGTGCCCACACTGAGCGTGGCCACCCTGGCTTTTGAGTCCAGGTGAGAGACGGCGACTCTTCCTGTCACTCCAACACCTGGAGGCTGCCGCAGTGTTATTCTCTGGCCTGATTTCAGCACTGTCATTGTCCCAGGCACCAGGGAGGACCCAGGAGAGGAGAGACGGGGAAC
>NW_006487070.1:0-659 GCF_000325575.1 Pteropus alecto | reverse complement strand
AGAGAGATTTCAAATGTATTTTTGGTGACAGCTGCATTTTTGAGGAGGGTGAGCCTCTCAAACTACAACTGGCTGTTTGGATATACTTTCACTTGTGAAGTGATATTTTCAGTGAACACTGATACACTCAGTTTATTGCACTTTTCATGTTAGATCTGAGCTGCTTGGGAAAATTTAAACAAACACGAAGCAAAAAGATCTTGTCTGTTTTACAAACTCTCCCAACTAGTCTGGGTCCCAACACAGCTTTTGCTTTGGAGGGTAAATGAGATGCAACATGAAGTTGTGAGGTTAGCTGTGTGGGTGAGTTGGGTCAATGCAATAGTCAGGGATGAATCAGGTGTTGGGCCTCCCTTCCCAGAGTTTACGCTGGTGACTTGGTCATAACACCTTCGCATGCTTTCCGTTGTCAGCCCGGGACCCCGAAGTTATAAAACTACTGGGAAATAGTCTTTTTTTTACTCCCAAGTGACTTTCCTTCACAGTCAGGCTTTGGTGTGGGATTTGAAAGGGCCTGAGACTGTCTTATGCAGATGGGACTTGTAACAAGGGCAGAATTGATTTTGATTCACTGTTGCAGGACGCGAGTTCAGGAAAATGAAATCAAAGGGTGCCGTGCCCCGATATGGGAATGAGAGAGAGAGAGAGAGAGAGAGAGA
>NW_006487069.1:0-659 GCF_000325575.1 Pteropus alecto | reverse complement strand
GTTGTCTGGCTTCAGGGTGAGGGCTGGAGGGGCATGTCCCTCCCAGACAGAAGGGTTGGCAGAGGGCATTGTTTCTTTGATGAGCCCTCCCCTCCCTAGCTTGAGACACAGGAGGGCACCATATCTGCGATTCCATCAACATAGCTAAAATAACATTGGTTGCCCTGCCTTGGTGATTCCCTGAGAATCTGCCCTACCCAACTGGAGGGCTCACCCAAGGCACTTCCATTGGATTTTCCATACAAGGAGCCTGTCTCGGCTCATGCCAGAAAATTTTCTAAAATTCTCAAAGGTTTAGAAACCCCCAAACAAGAAGCATTTGGCCTCTGTATGCCTGTACCTTTCATTGAGAGCCCAAACCGGGCACTAGCGGCAACTAGAGTCAGTTTGTGGCTCAGCCTCTCCCAGGCGTCTCCATGCCTAGCATGAGAGGCAACCAACTGTAGATCACTTCATAGCTCATATCAAGTGGCCCCAGGCAAGGCATAGGCTGCAGCTGACCTCGACCTGCACCAGAACCTCCCCAAGAGACTCTGCAAACAACACACTGGTTACCAGATTTTGACCACCAGAGACCATACCAGAGTACCACTCAACCAGCTCCACAAATAAAACACCCAAAGAGCAGACTCAACAGGCACCAGAGTCCCAATAAAGTG
>NW_006487068.1:0-660 GCF_000325575.1 Pteropus alecto | reverse complement strand
TGCAGCAGTGCATTGAATAAAAATAGCTTGGGGTGATTAAAATATTTTTTTCAGTTCATTCCTTCTTGCTATAGATTGATTTTCTGAGCATCTGTTTGACACCGGAAGTCTTGCATCTATTATGACTTTGGGGGCTGACTTTTTAATGGGCCGCTTATACGCTTCCTAAAAATGATCGTGCTTTAGATCATAGGTACCAAAATGAACAACTGACCAACACAGTTCTTTTGGAAGATAGTCCAATGATGAGTGTCCCATCTCACAGTGAAAATAGTTCGTGAGCAGCTGGAGCCTGTTGACTCACTTCTGAAAACCCCAGCGCTCAAGCACCCAGCGCGTGGGGTGTGAGTCAAGCTCAGGCCAGCAGGGAGGGAGGACCTTGTTGGGCATCTGGCTTGGGTGGTGGCTTTGCCCTGACATTCCCCGTGTGTTTCGTGAGAGCGATTGATATATATTTGACATGCAGCTTGGCGCCTCCCTAAGGGCACCTTGGAGGGGCCCTGGTACCAACCACGTTGGCACTAACGTTCTCTGCATTTTCCTGTCTGTTTTTCTATCTTCCTTGTGATATTCGGAATTTCAGTCATTTGCACTGGCTGTTGAAGAGACTCTTTAGAAGATCGAAACTTGACTTTCATTCAACACTGAGAATGGTTTGGC
>NW_006487067.1:0-659 GCF_000325575.1 Pteropus alecto | reverse complement strand
CTGAATGCAAATAGAATAGTAAAAAATTAGAAAACTGTGTTACAAGACAAATGACCTAAGGCAACCCCAAGGACTGAACCACACCTACCATCTGACTAACACTGTCATTTGTTTTAAAGAGTAAGACAATACCCTATGAAGAGAATAACCCACGAGTCCAGCACTGGAGAACTCGTGCCCAGACACCAGGGGAGAAACAGTCAAAATGAAACAAAACCTTTAGTTGTGAAGCCTTGGACAATTCCTTGAACCATGGCAGGTTTTCCATAGAGTTTTCAAATCCTCCGTTGCTGAGATGAAAGTGTATACAACGCCTGGTATAGAACTTGAAGCATAGACGAATCTCTATAAAAAATGGCGAAGTGGTGTGTAGGATGATGATGGCGGTGGTGGTGGTGGTGGTGGTAATAGCAGTAAAATCAGAGAAGATAATGTCAGGAAGAAAGAGTAGTGCTGTTTAAAATAAAGTTTTTTTTTTAAAAAAAAAAAAGCTTAGAAGAAAGGAGCGCGATAGTGGGACTGGATTTATTGCTGATACTAACAGCTCCGCGATGCAGAATCCGCCCAGGAGAAGGAAGGAAGACGATCTAACGAATGGTAAAATATGTACGAAGGAGAGACATTCGTTGATTTAAAAAAAAAAAAAAAAAAAAAAAAAG
>NW_006487066.1:0-659 GCF_000325575.1 Pteropus alecto | reverse complement strand
GTGTGTGTGTGTGTGTGTGTGTAGGGGGCCACAACTTTGCAGGAAGAATAGCTATAAGTTGTTTAGAACGAAGAGTGTTCCCCAAATAGTCTTCTGGACCCCTGTTTTGGGGGTGATCATAAGCTATAAGGGGATGCCCATGAAATCAGCAGCTTGGGTTTAGGAAACTTGTTTATTTTTATTCTATCTTAAATTTTTTATTTTGGAATATTTTTAGGTTTACAGAAAAGTTGCAAAGATGGTATGGTGGATTCCTTTGTACGCTTTACCCAGCTTCCCCTGAAGTAAATATAACTAAGCTGCGTATAACTATAATGTAGTCATCGGAACTAAGAAATCCGTGTTGGTTTGCTACTCTTAAATGACAGACCTCATTCAGATGCTTCCCGGTTTTCCACTCATGTCCCCTGCCTGCTCTAGAGCCAGTCCAGAATCCCACAATGCATTTCGTTGCCAGGTCTCTTCAGTCCCTTTGATATGTGACAGTTTCTTAGGCTTTCTTTTTCTTTCATGTCCTGGACAGTTTGGAAGAATACCAGCCATGCATTTTGCAGAGTGTCCCTTTGTCTAGAGTCATCTCATTAGATTGGGGTTAGAGATTTTCGGGAAGATAGTAGAGGTGACATGTCCTTCTGGATGCATGATCTTAGGGGGCGTGT
>NW_006487065.1:0-659 GCF_000325575.1 Pteropus alecto | reverse complement strand
TATTTTATTGTTCATAACACAAATTTCATCACTTCTACATTCCTTGTCTTGCATTGCCATTTATATGGTTTTTGTAATAATTATTTGTGTGGACATGACAGTTTATAAAGCATTATAATATTTGTGCTTGATAATAAAGCAAGTCAGACATTTTGCAGTTGGAAAGAGTAGTATTGATAAGAGCCTCGGAACACAGAGAAAGTGAGTTTAATGTGAAATGGAAGTAGAACCTGAGGATTAAGGCCAAGTGCAGTGCTTTTTCAATTGCTCGAACTTCCAAGATGCTTTCATTTATTCTAAAACTTAACACAACGTCTGAGACATAGTAGGTATTACATATCTTGTTGACTGATTGTAATACATTGCTGTAAGTCATGAAGACTGTTTTCTGAATTATAAAATTGTACTTACATTTACCTTTCTGAACTTAGGTTGAAAATTGGAAAAAAGATGAATTATTACTAAAATTGTTTTGATGTGCTCTGATAAACAGCTTTCTTAAAATCAGTTGCAGAAACATCATTTGAAAGTGCTTTTCGCAGTGCTTTTTTTGTGGCACTACTGTGGACTTAAGCTGGTGAAATATCATTTTGCTGGTGTCTTGGTTAAGAAGAAATGACATGAGTGCTAAATTGAAAAAGTAAAAACAAACAAACAAA
>NW_006487064.1:0-658 GCF_000325575.1 Pteropus alecto | reverse complement strand
AAAAAATTCTCAAAGGATGTAAGGCTTATAGGCCCGGCTGAGCCTAGCTTTTTCCACAGCTACCAGTTGAAAGAATGCCTGAGGATGAGGTACAGGAGGGCAGAGGGCTCATCGGTTGGTGTAGTATACATAGGGGACCTCAATGTCCTCACCACTCTCATTGCAACAAATCTCAAGCACCAGTGCCCACATACGCTGGCCCAGCTTTCATTTTGACACATGGCTAGTGATTTCTGTCATTCTTGGGTGAGAGCGAAGAGGGTCAGGTAGATAGAAAGCAGGAGACGAAGAACAAATGGGACAAAGAAGGTAGGGGAAACTGTGAACAGAGTGATGTAGCTAGAAGTTGAGGCTCCCACCCCACTACACAGGCCATTCCGGAGTTGTCCCTGCCCAGTGGACATCTCCAAGTGTTCCTTGAGTCTGGCGGCTGGCATGAAAAATGAGTAGAGCATGGACACTTCATGGAACAGCATGATGATCTCTAATTTGTGTTCTCTCTGGACACAGTGGGAAGGAGGAGAGACAACAGTGTCAGTGGAATGAAGAGTACTAGTCGCTTGCATACCCCACAGCCACACCAGTATGGTAGTGTGTAAAGAAGCAGCCTTGCCGTAGAGTTATTGAGGAACTGTCTGAGGGTCATCTCTTCACCATT
>NW_006487063.1:0-659 GCF_000325575.1 Pteropus alecto | reverse complement strand
GCCTGTGCACCCCTCCCCCACTCAGCCTTCGTAACCACTGATCTTTTTACTGTCTGCATAGCTTTGCCTTCTCCAGAATGTCACGTAGTAGGAATCACACGGCGTGCATCCTTTCAGATCGGCTTCTTTCACTTACTCGTGTGCGTCTAAGCTTCCTCCACGTTTTTTAATGGATGCTAACTCATTTCTTTTTAGCACTGATCTGTCGTCTGGCTGGGCCATCGTTTATTTATCCATTCACTCACTGAAGAACGTCTTGGCTGCTTCCAAGTGTTGGCAGTTATAAAACCACTATAAACATCCATGTGTAGGTTTTCGTGAGGACAGAAGTTTTCAGCCTTTTTTTTTTTTTGCGTAGATACCAAAGAGCATGATTGCTGGATCGTAGGGTAAAAGTACGTGCAATTTTGTAAAAATCCCCCAAATTGTCTTCCGAAGCGTCTGTACCGTTTGCGTCCCCACCGGCCCTGAGCGAGCGTCTCTGCGGCTCCACATCCTCACCAGCGTCTGGTGTCGACAGGGTTCTGGATTTGGGGCATCCTTATAGGCATTTGGTAGTATTTCATTGTTGTTTTAATTTGCAATTCTCTAACGACGGTCTCAAGCATCTTTTCACGTGCTCGTTTTCCATCTGTATATCTTCTTTGGTGAGGTGTCTA
>NW_006487062.1:0-659 GCF_000325575.1 Pteropus alecto | reverse complement strand
TTTTTTTTCCTGCCTTGAAAGGGTGACTTCCCCTTTATTCCTCTCCATGCCCCCAGCCTGGTTATCTGATATGTGTCCAAGATTCAGAGCAGGTATCATTTCCTTGGGGGAACCTTTTCCAACTCCAGTCTGGGTTGGGCGTCCCTCTGTCGAAGCTCCACTCACACGCAAGACGAACCTCTGCGTGCTCTGTCTCTTCCCTTGACTGTGTGAAATTATTCTCATATGTCTGGTGTGGAGCACAGGTCTGGAATGTGATGAAGGTTTGAGTGGTGACTGCCTGCATGAGGTAGTTTACTGTGGTGATCAGTATCACAGACCTTAGTGCTTGCAGGTCTGGGATCGAATCCTGGCTCTGCTACTTCCTCGCCATGTGACCTTGGACAAGTTACTTAACCTTCCTGTGCCTTTGTTGCTTATGGATAAAATGGGGACAGTAATAGTACCTACCTGATGAGGTTGTTGAGAAGATTCAAGATTTAGTTATATAAAGCACTTAGAACAGTATCTGGCTTGAAAGAAGCATAGGATAAGCAGGAATTCTTATCGTTGCATCTGTCGAGCTCCTGTAAACTTTCATTGATTTTTGGCCAGAAACTATCCCCTTCCTATTCCATCCCTGACATTTTATTTTATTATTTTATTTATTTTATTTTATT
>NW_006487061.1:0-659 GCF_000325575.1 Pteropus alecto | reverse complement strand
AAAAAAAAGAGGCTAAATTAAGACTGCACAGATACCCAGAATCCCTCTGATTGTGAGTGCTAGAAACGCAGAGGGATCTACATGTGTGTTGTCCCAGCAACCTGAACACCACGAGAGGCACTGTTGGCAGAGAAATGAGTGTCCCAATTGGTTAACTAATACTTGCTAAGCTCAAAATATACTTATTTACATGGTAGTTGTATTCATGGGCAAATATGTATGATAAAGTTACATAAAAAAAGTCTGTGTTTATGTGTGAAGACAAAGCTATATTCTCGGCTCAGGTTTTTTAACAGCACAAATGTCCTGGGAGGAATCCCAAAGTCAGGCGGGATTTGGGCAATTCGTTGTTGTGTGGGACTGCCTCCCCTCCCCACCTCCCTCCTCTATGCCCCGTGCTTCATGTCCACTAAATGCCCCTAAAGGGACAGTACCACACTCCTTTGACAACTACTTCTATGGGGTTTAAAGATCGATGACGTACGGGGTTTGTCTATCTCAAGAAAGACCATGTAGATCACATTTTACATCAGAAAAGTCTCATAAATTCCTTGTTCGAAGACCTTTAAGTTCCATTCATTTCTCAGATATAAATAAGGTTTCAGGGTGTATTAAGGCAGTTTTAAAGAGAAGATGGGAAAAGAGCTTAAAGTATATGA
>NW_006487060.1:0-659 GCF_000325575.1 Pteropus alecto | reverse complement strand
TTTATCTATGATGCCTGAACAAAAAAAGAAAATAACAGTCAATAAAAACAGTTCTGTACCAAATGCTTTGCTCAAGGGATTTCTACCCAAATTCCTGAAACTATCAAGGAGCTCTATGCTGGGCCCCCTCTGACCGTGGTTCATGTGTATAATGGCCTCTGTGTGGGGATTCCAGTCACACTTCAAGTACAGTGACTCTCTAAGATAGCCAGCACAATGGTTCTCAGGCTTTTCAGGATAAGAATCCTAGCATTTGTGACTTGAGAAAATACATAATAATAATGAAGCATTACAAATTCAGTAATATTTTTAGTTTATATTTTATTCATTATAGCAGCACATGCATACATTTTTAAAACAGTAGCACATGCATTTGTGAGACACTCTATTATGTCTACAGGTAATTCTTGTTGTGCATGTGCTTCTGCAGACCTAATGCAATCACTCCTTCAGGTCCCTGGGCTGGTAACCATTGATCCAGCCTGTCAGAGTACCTAAGCATCTACTACTCTTTACACTGAGGGTGCTCAACTGCTCAAATGTAACTGCCCCTGAAAATAATAACATTACTTTACCATTGGTCATTTTCACCTTAGGGTAAACTGGCTTACAACAAGCTTTCCCATTAAACAGACAGCTAAGTGTAGTTTTTATTAGGG
>NW_006487059.1:0-659 GCF_000325575.1 Pteropus alecto | reverse complement strand
ATACACATGTAAGTACATATGTAAGAAACTAACAGAAAGAGAAGCGATAATTTTATGTAGATTCGTATTCCCATAATGCCACTCGAATTGTATATGCTGGTTAATGGCAATGCTAACGCTAATTCATATGTTTGCTGGATCCTTGTTAGTCATTTTATTAACATTCAACTAGGACTGACTGCTGTGAGCCCAAACGTAGGCACAGTGAACTCATCACCAAGACAGCCCTACTCATCTCGGGGTGACAAGTGATAACTGCGTACAGAGTATTACTGAGTAGGTTATGACCACCCCAGAGGAGGTGAGCAGGTCCCTGGTTTGCGATATCGATAAAGCCAACATGTAAAGTTACAGAAACATCAATTATATCAGCCAACATTTTATATTCATTCATTCGATCAGTCAGTCAGCCGACAATTGGTCGGTCAAGAAATTCATTCTGGTTATTTTTAATCTCCCAGGGGGTCAAGCAGGGTAATAGATTAACTAAAGCAAACTAAATGCCTTTAAACTGACATCTGGGTACATTCACAAAAAAATAGCCACTACCTGCCAGGGTATATGCATATAACTGACGCAACTAAATATTTTGGTGCATCATTTAAATCGCTGGGTCTTAACAATGGATCGATAATATGGTGACGGTGACGGGTTCAGTC
>NW_006487058.1:0-658 GCF_000325575.1 Pteropus alecto | reverse complement strand
ACGACAGGCTTGGCAGAAATGTAGACTATTTCTTAGTTTTGAGAAAAGGATGGCATGATGGCAGGTTGGGAAAATATTCTGAGCATCTGTCGGTGGAGATCCCCTGCGTTATCGGTTAGTAGTTTGTTTCAAAACTATGATGAACGAATAGTGGCAAAGACATTTGAGTGCTCTCTGCCTGGCTGCAACAGGGAAACATTATATCTCAAATATGAAGTCAGTCATCTTTGCAAAACAGTCACAGAAATGAGATGCTTGCTTGGCTTAAGTGAGGTCGTCTCGCTGCTGTTTACAAAATATCAAGCCACTGAGCAAACTAAACAAGTGAATGGATAAACCCAGCCAGAGCACAGAATCTGGTCTGAGTCAGGCCTTCAACCCTGCACCTGCAGTGGTATATTTGAAAACTGGTTATCTCTGAGTAGCAATCCCCAAAAACTCAAGACTAGATGTGAAACACCTTTTTCTGTCATCACCACTCTGATTGGAGCTCCCGAACATACATGTAGTGTCTCCCTTCCTGTCTGTGCCAGGCCTCCCCTCAAGACCCAGTTCTCCTTGCTCACCCCTTCTACACCTCTCCTCCCCATGTCTACCTCCTGCTCACCAATTCAGAATTATAGGACATTACACTGTTTATAATTTCTCTTATTTTTTT
>NW_006487057.1:0-659 GCF_000325575.1 Pteropus alecto | reverse complement strand
GCCACGGCGGAACGCAGTATCCGGGAGGAAGCCCTGCCAGCTCGTGGAATGTTCTGGAAGGGCTCACCCGTCCCCCCACCACCACCGCCAGGGCAGTAGCTCAGCGGAAGGCTGTAACCTAGCAACAGTCCTCCAGCTCTGCTGCTCCAGGAAACCCCACGAGGACCGAAGAAATTCCGTGTGATGAGGACAACGTCCTGACTCATCGGCCGTGACTCACAGCCGCGCGTGTGACCACGGAGCAGACGGCGGCGGCTGAGAGAATGACCAGCACGTTCGGGCTTAAACGGCCTCTTCACAGGCCATGTTTAAACAGAAAGAAAACGTGTAATCGCCCCGCCTCCAGATAATGAACGCGGTGTGGTGACGGCCCTGCGAGGTAAGATCTCTCGTGCGGGAACGAATAACATAGTGCTTGTCTTTCGGGGGGACTTCCTCCTGTGCAGGGGGAGAAACTGTGCCTAACCGAGGTTCTTTGGGCTAGTCTTATTATTAAATCCACATACGCCGGGTCAACGAGAATAAATAACCAAAGTTGATTACATACGTACACATGGGAGCCCCCCCACCTGAGAGAGTCGGGGGCCCCGCCGACCGATGGGACGGGTCAGAGATGGAAAGGGAAAGGCGGGGACATGGGACATCTGAGCTAAGGGTCC
>NW_006487056.1:0-659 GCF_000325575.1 Pteropus alecto | reverse complement strand
GGCAGGTCGTGTGAGTGGGCCGAGGACACGGGAGGGCGATCCAGGGAGAAGATGTGCCTCACGACATTCACGGCTCATTTACCTGTCAAATAAACTTCCACCGAGGACCTACTATGTACCAGAATATAGGCCAGGACTGTGGGATACAAGAATAAATTGAGAGAGATCCCTCTCCAGCAAGAAAAACCCAGCCTCACAGGACAGAAAGATGGGCACGTAAATAATTGAAACATAGTAAAATAATCAATAAATGAAACAATAGAGGCGCCCAGAGGCGAGATGTGAACGAGCACGGCTGTGTTCCAATAAAACTTTATTCACAAAAGCAGCGATGGGCCGGGTTGGGCCCGCGGGCCGGACGTCCCGAATTTGAGGATCGTTTCCGAACTAGAAGTTTCCTTCCAGGGGTTTCTCTGTGGGTGTGAAGATGGCAGGACAATGTCTGGACCTCGGTCCCCGGCAGGGATGAGATGCTGTGCTGTTCTCTGCCACGCGGCCCTCCCCGTGGGGCCAAAGGGACAGAT
Source organism: Pteropus alecto (assembly GCF_000325575.1). NCBI lineage: Eukaryota > Metazoa > Chordata > Mammalia > Chiroptera > Pteropodidae > Pteropus > Pteropus alecto. The sequence continues at coordinate 135 of NW_006487056.1, read as the reverse complement.
TAACGGATGCTCCAGTCGCAGGTTCATGACCATGAAGCAGAACGAAAGGAACCGACCAAGGGCTGATTCGAAGGAAGAGTCGAACCGTCCGCAGAAACAGCGGGAGCAGCGAGGTGGCCGCTCTGCAGCGAGGTG
>NW_006487055.1:0-659 GCF_000325575.1 Pteropus alecto | reverse complement strand
TTTCAATATACTGGTGCTTATCATAGTGTCACTTGTAGACTGGTATTGGTCTGCTAACTATTACCGAGTCACTACAAGATGGGTACAGACATTGATTGTGAGCACTTAGACACTTTTACAGTGATTTGATAATTTTATGAATGTTGAATCTAATAATAAAGAGTTTGTATTTATATGTCTTTTTAAAAATTTCATTTTTTCCAGTAAGTCATTTTATTGCATTTTACAGAAATATCCACGCAGTGATGGACTGGAAATTTAAAAAGGAAAGGGTTGCTCCAGTTACTGTGAGAAGCCCTGCACTGTACTGTGCTGCCTCTGCTGGGGAGCCACACACCAGTGTGCAGTGGTCTCTGAGTTCTGAGTGGCAGGGGAGACAGGGTCAGGGAAAGGGGAAGAGGCAGTAGGAGGAAAGGGCGAGGAGCTAGGGAAGACTCTTGAGAGAAGTCTCCAAACTGCCCTCAAATGGTAGCAGTAAGGGTGAATCCCAGTTCTCTCCTAGCTCGAGGGGCATACCCTGCCTCCTTTGGTCACATGTAGTGTTTGGATTGTGGTGGCCTTTCTACAGCAGCGGTCCCCAACTCTTTCGACACTGGTGACAGGTGCTCCTACAAGAATCGAATGCCTGAGGTGGAGCTGAGGTGGCGATGCTGGCGCTG
>NW_006487054.1:0-659 GCF_000325575.1 Pteropus alecto | reverse complement strand
AGCATACGTGTGTAGTTTTTTATTTTAGATAGACTCTAAATTATTGGAAAAGGTCAAACCAATTTTTTTGTCAACAATGAATTGGATGCCTTTTTCTCTATGTCCTTGGATATCTTTCTAATTTTTGCCTGATAGCCCTCTTGCCCCTGAAAAAAATCTAGTTGCTTTAATTTCCCTTTCCCCAATCACACGCAAGGTTGCATTTCTCTTCCCTGCTTTGACGCTTTCATTGCTCCGAAAACTATTCATATCCTCAATTTACTTCATTGTATCAATTCTATTAACCTTTATCTGTTTATTCACATTACAGAAACTTTTTTCCAAGTCTGCCACCATGTAATGTCTTTTGTCACACAAATATCAACTTTGATCATGGTCAAAATTTATCAATCTTATGAATTTGGGTCTTGGTCTTACCTAAAAACATATTTTCCAACGTAATACCTCCTTCAACATAACAAATTCTCTCACATCTTCTTCTAATACAGGTTTTTTGTTGTTGTTAGTTCTCTAATCCGAATACAATTCATTTTGAATATGGGAAAGTAGGATCTTTCTTTCCACGCAGAGAATTATTATTCCTATACTATATCTCGAACAATCATTTCCCATCTGTTTCAAAATACCAATTTTATATTATAGACTTAATTCCTATATAT
>NW_006487053.1:0-659 GCF_000325575.1 Pteropus alecto | reverse complement strand
AGACTCAAATCTCCTCAAATGCACTGGCAGAGCCTGTTTTTGCTGTGAGATTTCCACCCCTATTTCCACCCCTCCCCCTCTTTCCAGTAGAAATTCTAAGGGGCCTGGTCAAGCCCCACCTTTTGTCAAGACACCTGCTCTAACCAGTCCAGCCTACAGAGCTCCCTCCTTGTTAAACTGCTCTTGCACTTGTTTTCTTTGCCACACATGCTATTACTTGATCATATGTTCTATTGTTTGGGTACTTAGCTATTCCTCGCATGGGTGTATCTTCTCTTCCTAAGTAAGTGTGAGGTGGAAATATATATTCCCCACTCCTGTCTTTTACACAGACGGTCCTAACTAGAGGAAAAAAGGCACTCAGCATGGAGATCTGTCTTGACCAGAGCATGCAGGTCCCCACTGATGCTCACTGTGGGATTGGGGTGAAGCCCCAAGTCTCAACAGAGAAATGATAGTTAACTATTTTCATTGTGGGTCATCAACACCATCCCTCACACTCATACATTATGTTGAAGTTTGGTTATTGGCAATCGGTATGTTCTCTATTCATTACTTCAATGGAATGTTGTATTTCTAGATTGTTTTCCTGGGGTCATTACAAACCAGAAGAAATTTAGGTAAAGAAGCTAAAAATAACCATGGTTTTCTATGCCGTA
>NW_006487052.1:0-659 GCF_000325575.1 Pteropus alecto | reverse complement strand
TTAACCAGACCAAGAAATAAGATATTACAAATACTTTAGAAGCCCCCTTCATGCCCCATTCCTATCACTGCCCTGTTTCCCAGAGTAACCAAAATTCTAACTTCTGACAGCATAGATTAGACATGCTTGTTTTTGTACTTGAAATGTATGGAATCATATACAAGTATTATTTTTGTATCCCTTTTTTAAATTGACATTATATGTCTTTATTTCATATGTGTTGTGCTTATAGATGTAGTTTGTTTATTCTCATTGTTTTATAAAATTTCATTATATGAATAGAGTGCAATTTACTTATCTCTTCAACATTTAGTCACTTGGGTAATTTTCAATTTGAGACTTAGAAATAGCATTCTCGTACATGTCTTTAGTGAACATATCTTCATATTTATGTTATGTCTTTACCTAGAAATGGAATTACTGAGTCATGAGGTACGCGCACATTCAACATTAGTGTATAATAACAGTTTTTCAAAGTTTTGTACCCAATTTCAATCCTACCAGCAGTGTATGAGAAGTCTCAATGAAGTACAAACTCTCTAACACTTGGTATTTTTAGTATGTTTAATTTTATCCATTCTTGTGTATAGTAATATTACAGTGTGGTTATAATTCATATTTTCTCATTATTAGGACTGAGTTTACTATTTTTTTAAATA
>NW_006487051.1:0-659 GCF_000325575.1 Pteropus alecto | reverse complement strand
GTCCAGGCCCGGCCCAGCGTCCTTGCAGGGAGCAAATGCCCACCCGAGCGAAGAAGGCCCATGTCCCTCCTGTAATAATCACACCTCATTCTGACATCCACTCCCTGAGATCCAGAACGTTCCGCCGCCCTCGCAGAGGAATTCGCAGGTCTGTTTGCTGACGGGTCACCTGGCAGGCCGCCTCTGCCGGGACGTGCGGCTGGGCCCCCGCCCCATAATCCTTTCCCCGACGCTTAATTACCCCCCCATCGATCCCCTGAGCCGGCAGCTGCTGGGGCCCAGCTCCAGGCTGATGGAAAACTCAGTCCGGTCACATGTCCCCAGCCCCCGAGGACGCTAGCGGATAAGGAAGTGTCGCCGTTTACATACTTAAGTCAAACAGCCGCGAGGCCTGTGGACACCTGACCCCAGTGGTGAGGCCTGAGCAACAGACAAACGTCTTCACAAGCCGGTCGCGAAAAACAACCAGAGCTCGCACGCCTGGAAGGACGGTTTAGGGGTCTTTAGCCTTAAAAACGTCCAGCGGGACCTACCTGACACGCTCCCCCTGGGTGCTTCCTCCGGCCGCGTCACCCGGAGCCCGGCCCCACGCGGGTGCAGGGGAGCCCTGGGCCCTGGGCCTGGGGCCTGGGACCTGGCGCCGCCTCCGGGGGCCTCTG
>NW_006487050.1:0-659 GCF_000325575.1 Pteropus alecto | reverse complement strand
AAAATCTTCTTTGGATTTCTTTTGGTTAGCAAAAAGAGATACTAATGTAGGTCTTTCATAAACACAAAGTGGCATAACGTAAACTTTTGAAAAGCAGAAGATACTGTCATTATTAATCAATACCTTTATTACTAATTAAAGCATTAATAATAACAAGAGCAACAATAATAAAAATCGTGATGTATGTGTGTTAGTGTTATTTCATGTTCATTTCAGCCTCTGTAAGATGTAAACATGGGAACAGACTCAGACTCAAGGCAGACCATAACGGCTCATGCTGATTCTTGTAATGAGTTTGCAATTCAGGTCTTCCAATGCCAAGTACAATATTTTCTCTGAACTTTTGCTAGGAGGATGTCCTTTTCCTCTTGTTGGATCCTGTTGGAACCAATACCCCAAATTGTCTACCAAAACCAATAGCCCAAATTGTCATCACCATGCAACTCCCTAATGTGATTTTCAAAATTCATTACTTTTATGTCTTTGAAATAATTTTAATTAGATAAATCTTTGAACAGTAATAATGACAATCTTATGGTTAGCTGTGGATTCATTTCTCATTTGATCTTCTCTAAGATCCCATGAAAAAGATGCCAAATTTGAGATACTATGACACCCTGATGGAATTCCAAGCTGGATCTAGAATAGTTGCCCTCATT
>NW_006487049.1:0-659 GCF_000325575.1 Pteropus alecto | reverse complement strand
ACATGGAGGAAGCCCAACGGGCACAATCCATCGGCGCAGAGTACAAGATGAAGAGCCAGAGGTTCAACATGTGGGAAGAGATGAGAGGCAAGAACCACGGAACACGAAAAGGAGAGCGTTTCATGTAGAACCTTCGAAAACATCGAATGATACTGCCTCGTCCATTCCACCACGCTCCGCTGCATGTTTTCAGTGTGCCCGGGGACCTCTGAATTGTAAGTGGAATGCTTAGCCTTGGGAATAATAACCATAAAGCAAGCAATTCATCCTTAACATATTGGAAAGGAGCAGCTTCCCAACAGGTAAGCTGCTGAGATGGGCAGTGGAGCAGGTCGCCTCTGCTGTAGGTCAGGAGCGCGACAGAGTCATCTGTCTTGGAATGGACGCTTGCAACCCCCGCGGCTGGCCTCCTAGCTCGTAACGGCCGCGCTGCGTGACTAGGCCGTGCGTCCTGGCTTCGGGAAGGACCGATTCTAAGGGAAGTAGGCGTCCATTTCCAAGGAGAGCCGTGTCTTAACAAAACCCTTTTGGGGGTTTCTACATCTTTTGAGAGAAAACCACAAGATGCCACCTTCGTTCATCTGTTTGGAATGCTGTCGGAGACATTCTAATCAGCGTACCTAATTACAAGGCCCTGCAAATCACTGAAAGAAAAAAAA
>NW_006487048.1:0-658 GCF_000325575.1 Pteropus alecto | reverse complement strand
AAAAAAAAAAAAAAATTATGTCAAGCTACAGAAGTCCAAAACACAAAAAAAATCACATTATGTGAATAATTTGTATGAAACTCTAGAACAGAGAAAATTAATCTATAGTGTCCCAATGCAGATACATGGGGGAGGAAGGCGGCAATATCTTAAAGGACAGGGATAAACAGGTGTATTTATTAAACAGTACACTTAAAATGAGAACATTTTATTATACGTAAATTATACCTCAGTAAAGTTGATTTTAAAGGTTAAAAGAAAAAAACAGACCCTGACAAAGTCAAGATAATGCTTTCCAACCTCACATGGATCCTCAATACTGCTCAGCAATTCATTTGCTTTTCATTACCTAAGCAAAGTTATTTCAAATTTACACTATTTCCTCAATCCTTACATCCTACTTCTCTCATATTTTCTTCTCAGATGATTTTATCCTCTACTTCACAAGAGTACCAAGAACAGCAGCAGATACACCGCCAATAATGTTCTCTCCTTCTCCCCATATCTCCTCCTCATTTATCTGTTCTTGCACACATCTCCACAACTTCCTTCCTAGCTCACAAGAGAAGATGCTTCTGATCAAAGCTTACCCCTTCCTCTGGGACCCTGCTCATCCAAACTTGTCATTCTTTTCAATATCATTTATCCTTCTTTCCCT
>NW_006487047.1:0-659 GCF_000325575.1 Pteropus alecto | reverse complement strand
AAAAAATACTGTGCCAAAAGCAAAAGGAAGGATTCATGAAGATATACAGCAGAAGGAAAAATGTGAAATGACGTAAGGGAAAAATACAGCGGATAAATCACCAGGGACTTATAGCAAGGTCCTTAAAGATCATTAATGAAAGTTTAATGCCAAAATGTTAGAGTAAAAAAAATACTTGTAAGTACAGAGCTTGCCTGTGTGTGGCTCATAAAAAAATACCACAGAAGAGCCAACTCCTTTGCCCTTGGCACCCAACAAGCATGTGTACCCTGAAATGAAATCTTTCATATCACCCCTGTGCTCCCATTTCAAACACAAACTTTGTTGCCATTCTTTTATTTCATTTCCTCTGGCCCCCAAACCATATATTCACCTGTAAGAACTGACCCGGAGGTACTGCCAGCATGCCACGATCTGTATCCTTGGGCTGCCCCCTGCTGGCAAAGGGTCAATTTGCTTAAGTTGTCCATTTCCCCTGTCATACTACTGACTCATTTATATGACAAGTGTTTAATTGGCAGTCTCCCTTTATTCATTTGAAGGCCGTTCAGGGACTATGGCTGTTTTGCTTATTAGTCCTAGTATCTAGTGTGTGGAGAATAGGTTGGATAGGGAGGGAGTAGGATTTTATGTAGTGATCCTGGGTTGGAAGCAGTCAC
>NW_006487046.1:0-659 GCF_000325575.1 Pteropus alecto | reverse complement strand
TGTGTGTGTGTGTGTGTGTGTGTGCGCGTGTTTGTGTGTATTCTTTCAGCTGCAGAGTCAATAAATGTCATCAGTGCTTAAAGGGGTCTGTAAAGATAAATACTACTTTGTAGGCTAGCGTCAGTAAGCTAAAGGTTAGGTATTTGAAGTGAGTTTCCATTCTTACCCCAATTATATCATCCCGGTTACACTATAATCAAATCATTACATTTTTTAATGCTTCTCATTTTTACTTCTTAAAACAGGGCTCATAATGGTTTCATTATGCTTCATATTATTCAGGGCTCCACTTGGAGACAGATGGAGGGAGTAAATACCCCAACCTCACTCTCTTCCCTCTGATCTCATACCAGAGCGCCCATCAGCTAAACCCAACCGTAAACCAAACTGCAAAGTTGTCTCTTGATGTGCTCCGCACAGCCTATCCTCGCATGGCAAAAAAAAAGTGGAGGTTGGAGAGTGAGTCCTGAGGGGGAAGGAGGAGTGGGTAAAAAGAAGCCACCTAGCCTATGCCCTCAGATATGAGGTTCTTAAAGCTAAATGGACTAAACTGTGATCTTTACATTGGCTCTCTCACCTCCTTCAGGTTCTTGATAAAATGTCACCTCTTTGGTAAGTCCTGCTCTTATCACCCTATTTGAAGTAGCAACCTACCTTAC
>NW_006487045.1:0-657 GCF_000325575.1 Pteropus alecto | reverse complement strand
GCCTGTTCCCTTCAAACGGTGAGGGGTGGGATTCTCTCTGGACAGAATTTGAGGCATGCAGAAAGTATCATGAGACAATATATCTATCCAAATGATTAAGAGTTTTCTTGTTTTTAAGGAGTCTAAATTTTCTAACATTATTCCTTTAAACAGTAAGCTGGAGGAGAGATGGCATTTAAGGCTTGGAGGTAAGTGAACAAATGGCAGAAAGAACCAGTGATTTGGAATAACAAGACTTGGGTAAGACCTTGTTCACTTATGGGTCTGCTAGTCTTTGGCACATTAATTGGTTTGTCTCTAACCAATTAATACCTGCTTCATGAAATGAATTCAAGGACCCAATAGGAAAAGATTTGTGAGGTGGTTTAGGAAAATAGTTAAAGGTGTGGGCTTGAAGTCAAAGTGTAATTTCCAGAAGGCTAAACTCTGACTATGTTTCAGAGTTATCAGCTTGTGAGTGCAGAATGAGCAGATAAGCTAGTTCAAACAGGGAATTTGGGGACCAGCAGTTTATATAGTTGGTAAAGGCAGGCTGAAATAACTTTGCTAAGTTACAGAAAACTGGTTAATGGGACTACAGTCATGTACCGCATAACAACATTTCAATGAACAGCGGACCACCTATACGATGGTGGTCCCATAAGATTATAATGGAGC
>NW_006487044.1:0-659 GCF_000325575.1 Pteropus alecto | reverse complement strand
ACAAGGCTGGCAGTTAACCTAGGACAGAACTCTTGCACTTGTTTGAAATACAAAAGCTGAAAGCAAATGGCCCATCCTGGTGTAAATGGTCTTCTGCAAGTTCCTTCACATCTGTTCTTACTTTTCTTGGTCTTGGGTTTCCATGTAAGTCATTTGGGGACAGAGCTACTTGACTCAAAAGACAGTGAATGCAATTAAACTGCTTTTAAAACTATTTTGGATTCTCTCTTAGAACAATGATAATGAAACCAGGCTGATTCTTTAAGAAACGCAATGCTTCTCAAATTGACAAACTTAGATCTACTTAACCTTTACCACTGTGACTCACAAGCAAACCATACAACTTTTCAGGAAGACCACATCTCATCCTACCTGGAGGATTTACTCACTGGCCAAAGGTAAAATCAAAGGTGAAGACAAAAGATAACACCAAGCGAAGCCTCCAACACTACAGTGGGTCACTATTCAAAAAGAGTAATCACATTTTCATTGCCGTGTTCCATATTTAATAATAAATGCAATATTATATGATTACTTCCAAGATCAATGATGGGGATACAACAGACACTTAAATACTTATTATTGAATGAATAACTGGATGAATGAATGGCAGTATGAACACTGACATTTTAGAGAGGAGAGAATGGATATAGGGACCC
>NW_006487043.1:0-659 GCF_000325575.1 Pteropus alecto | reverse complement strand
AAAAAAAAAAGATATGTTGAGAAAGATCTTAAGTTGTTCATTCCTTGTATACTACAGAACCCACTGTAAAAATGTGTCTAAAGAAGCATCTGAAATCTTTAAAATATCAATGCGAAGATCCTGCTTGAATTGGATTAACGTCATCAATCGTGAAATGCTCTACAAAAATTATAACAGCTAACTCATACAGCACCTTCCATGTGCCAGGCATTTTCCATGTATCAAACGACTGACTCTCAGAACATTCCTAGGAATAAGGTCCTGTTCTTATCATCCCCATGTTACAGAGGAGAAAACAGAGTTTGCATAACTTGTCCAAGGTCACACAGCTCGTAAGTGGCAGCATGAGACTCAGGCTCTGGCAGCTGGCTCCAGCATCCATGCGCTTAATCACTGGACCACACAGCTGCTTCTGAGATGAGGGGGGGCTGCCACTGGAACATGGCACCGTAACACAGTGGTTTTGGTGTGAAGCCATTTCAGTTACCACTCTCAGGCTAATAAATGATGGATTTAATAAGTAGTTTTAAAGGATCACAGGGAAGAAAGGAGAGAGGAACGGAAGGAGGTAGACCAATATCCCAAACTAATGAAAAGAAGTAGCCCACTTGTCTCCAACCAGCTCAGATGAAGATCTGTCCCACAGTCCCTGCGATCAC
>NW_006487042.1:0-659 GCF_000325575.1 Pteropus alecto | reverse complement strand
CTGTCGCTCTCTGTCTCTCTCTGGCCCACAGAGCGATGGGACACTGTTGGCTACAGGTTCCTATGATGGTTTTGCAAGAATATGGACGGAAGATGGTGAGTCGTGCCTCCCGCGTGTTGGGGTGGCGAGGGAGGCGCCCCGCTGTGTGATCACGGAGCAAACAGAGCATGACTTTGAAGTCGACGTGCTTGCTTTTTGTTTCTTCGTTCCGCAGGTAACCTGGCCAGCACCCTAGGCCAACATAAAGGCCCCATTTTTGCCTTAAAATGGAACAAAAAGGGTAATTACATTCTGAGCGCCGGTGTAGACAAAGTGAGTATGAGCTTCAAACAGCTGCTTTCATCGATGGATGTTTGTTTATGTGTCACCTTTAGATAACGTTGTAGTTTCTTCGAATGCTAAGGCGTTATGCTTTCCCTTAAGAAATCAAGAGAACATCTGGTTTTGGGGGTTCTGATCTTAGCTTTCATTGATAACACATCATCTCTTAATATATTATACTACTTTACAGACCTTCCTGCAAAGTTTTCCTCCATTTATTTGAGGCACATGGTTCAGGGATGGCCCTCAAAGCCAAAAGATTTGCTCTCTGGCCCTTTGCAAAAAGTGTGTGCACATAGATAACCCTCTAGGTCTGCAGATCATTCAACTTCGTCTCT
>NW_006487041.1:0-658 GCF_000325575.1 Pteropus alecto | reverse complement strand
TGACAATGCAGGCAGGGACCACGCCCCTGGGAGAATCCATTTCCCCTCACGTATAAATCAGGCACGATCATCCTTCAGTAGGAACGGTCAGACCGTGTGGGTGGTCGTCCCAACCGAGAGCTGAATAATGGCTCGTGATTAGTGACCCGCCGGAGCCGACGTGGGGGACATCGGAGCGCTGCTCGGTTCGTTTTTTGCCCAGAATACTTGAAATTTCGTTGAATGGCGCATTTGTTCAAATGAGCCCGAGAAATATGCCGTCGCAGTCCGATTCCTTGTTAGCAAAATGCCGTCGAGCCGCATCCGTCAGCCCCAGAACACCAGCCGGCATCTAGAGTGACGGGTTACGGGGTATTGAATTCCGAATTCATCAGACCGTGTCTGGGCATTTCCTGACGTGTTCTTGTCGAGCCATTTTCCAAGGCTTATTAACATCTTACTGTACCTACTCGCCTTTAAAAATTTGATTGCCAGTGGCGTAATAGACTTACCACAAAAAACAGCAAATTTAGTGCTGGGGTGTTATTACTTTGTTTACTCATTTGGAAAGAACGAGAAATGTACACACTCCAATAAAATACTCATTCTGCAAATACCAACGGTACCTGCACATGTTTCCTTCATATAAATCTTAAATATGTAGCAAGTCACCATCGTC
>NW_006487040.1:0-659 GCF_000325575.1 Pteropus alecto | reverse complement strand
CGTGGGCATCTCGTGGGCATCACGTGGCCAGGGTCCCGTGTGCATACACGAATTTCAGCGGTCTTCGCAGAGGTCAGCCGGTTCCTCCTCAGCTCCCAGGGGGCGGGCAGGGCACCGAGCCCGGCCATGGTTCTGAGACCCGAACTTCTGTGGGCAGCCGCAGGGTGTGGTATTGGGTGGCCTCCTCTTAGGAGTGGGGCACAGTGACCGCTCCTGCCGAGAGGAGCCCAGCACAGTGTGAGAGCAGGAGCCGGGGCGGGGGCCAGGTGGGCTCCTGAGGAAACTTGCCTTTTCTGGAAGGTTCTGCTGTCACCCTGTGCAGCTCCGGCTGCCCATGGGGCATTTCCATGCACGTAGGGAAAAGGTACCGCCCTGCACCAGCGCTTCAACTGGGAGCAGGTGCAGGATGGATCACAAACAGCCACTTCCCAGCATCCACCCCCTGGGGGCGCCCCTCGGGCGTGCTCCCCAGCCCAGTCTCCGCCCCGAGCACGGCAGGGCGTTGGCTGAGCCTGGCGGGGTGGCCCTCTGCAGGATCCAAGATGCGCGGGCCCGGGGTGCTGGGGCTGGCCCTGGGCTCTCTCTGCCCTCAGGTGGCACACACAGAGACCCTACCCCGGCCGAGAGACCGCTGGCCTCGTACCTGCTGCGGGGGGACC
>NW_006487039.1:0-658 GCF_000325575.1 Pteropus alecto | reverse complement strand
CAGCCGGCAGCACCAGCTCTACTGGCTGCCAAGCTCTAACCTGGACTCACAAGCCCGACTTCTCTGTGCCATGCACCGCTACCGACACCACCAACCCCCTGCCACGCCGGGCCCACTGTCTCCACCAGGTCACCCACGGCTCAGTCTCAGCAATAGCACCTCTCTTCCGGGAAGCCCTCTGCTCATCTGAGATCCAGTTCCCTACTCCGCGATGCACCCCCCCCAAGTGAATCGCATTAGCGCATCTCGCCCACAGCCCACCTCTCCTCTACAGCGAGGCTGCAGGAAAACCGCCTCGACACCAGGGCCCGCTCACAGACACTGCTGATTCAGCAGATCTGGGCTGGGGCCTGGGAACTTTACACTTTCCCAGAGGATGCTGATGCTGATCCTGTGCTGTCCTGTCCAGAAGCCACCAGCATCCTGCAGCTATTTAAATTAAAATGATTTAAAACTAAATACGACTTAAAATAAGAGCTCCCCGGTCACACCAGCCACGTTTCAAGGGCTCGACAGCCACACGTGCCATGCTGGGCATCACGGATATGAAACACTCGCTTCATCGCCAGGAATTTGCTCGGACAGGCCAGTCTACACTGCGGAGGGTCCAAGTCATTGCTGGTAATCATAGGGCTCATCTGTGTATTCGACAGCTGTC
>NW_006487038.1:0-658 GCF_000325575.1 Pteropus alecto | reverse complement strand
GTCAGGAGCTCCAGGCAGATGGGGCAGGTCACCTCCTCCTGTATGTTCACCAGGATTCCTGTAGCCATCTCAGCTGCTCCCCTGCTCCTACCTGTCCTGACATCTGAGGCTCCTCTTGCTCACAGATCCCTGCCTAGTTGGAAAGGTTAAGAAGTGGCAGAGTTAGACACACAGGAATAAAACGATACTAATTGTGTAGACATCAAGGTGGGCCAAGACCAAATCCTGAAGGAAAAAGAGAAAAGGTGAAGAACCGAGGAAAGGAGCTTGGTGACCTGGTAAAAAGGCCGACTCATAATTATTTCAAAAGCTTTACTCTGGTCCGTAGGACATAACAAATTTCATTCTTTTCTGTGCAATGATTGCTCTTTTCCTCTACTCTTACTGAACAAAAGGATGACCTGAAGCCTTTTCTCCCAAGATCCTTGTGTGACCCACCATCTGTCCTGTGTTTTCTTTCCCATGTCCAAAACACACCCTAGATGTTAAAAGCACCAAAGCACTTATGTGTCTGGGCATTACACCTGCTCTTCTGTCAGCGTGCAATGCTGCCCTGGTAGCAACAGGACTCACACTCTTCAGTTAACTCTCTGCTTTCAGGTTCCTTTCCCAGAAAGACCTGCTCTGACTAGCTTACTTACAGTGTAACCATTGCCAT
>NW_006487037.1:0-657 GCF_000325575.1 Pteropus alecto | reverse complement strand
AAAATAAAACAATATTCAAACAAGTTATCAAAGGTAAAAACTAAAACAAGTTTCCATTTTTCTCCAATTAAAGTATCAAAAAATTTAAAAACCAAAGTATACCACAGTGATAACGATGTGATAAAATTTACTCTCATAAAGTGTCAATGATAGTACAAGTTGCCTCAACCAACATAAAAGAGCAATTTGTCAAACCATTTTTTAAGGAAGATAAAAATGTTCACTACTTTTGAGCTAATAATTATTCTTCTAAAAATTTATCCTAAGAAAATAGTTCCAAATATAGAAAAAACTAAACAGGCTAATAAAATTTCCTTTCACTGAGCATTCACTATGTATTATAGTAGATTCTTCGTATTAACTTTCATAACACACCTTGAGGTACGTATTATTACCACCACTTTACAGATGAAGAAACTTCGTCTCAAAGAAGATAAAGTATTTGCCTCAAGTTGAACAGTAGTTAAATGGTGAAGCAGGGATTTAAACCAAGGTCTTTCTCACTCCAACAATCCATGTTCTTCCTTTTTGTCACATTGTTTCTCAATATACATGTTGATTACAGTGTTATTTATAATAGCTCCAAACTGAGCACAAGCAAATGTCAAGTAACATCAATCTCTTAGAAGATTATAAAGTCTAGGAACTATATATATA
>NW_006487036.1:0-658 GCF_000325575.1 Pteropus alecto | reverse complement strand
TGTTAGGTTTAAGGTTAGCATTAGGTTTAGCATTATAGTTAAGGTATGGGGTTACGTTTTGAGCTATTCTTAGTGTAAAATTTTGGGTTAGGGTTTTAATTAGGGTTAGAATTAGCGTTAGATTTAGGGTTTGGATCTCAGTAAGTGTTAATGTTAGGATTACATTTAAGTTTGCTTTAGATTTAGGATAGGATTCGGTTTAGAATTAGTTTTATAGTTAAATTAGGGATAGGGTTATATTCGGAGACAAGGATTACTGTTATGGTTATTGTTAGTGTAAAATTTAGGTTTAGTTTTAGGTTTTGGTTTAGGGTTATGGTTATGTTTAGGGTTACATTAGGGTTTAGGTTAACATTAGGTTTAGTGTTAAGGTTAGTGTTAGGGTTACTGTTAAGTTTAATATTAGGTTTATGAATAGGGGAAGAGTTTAGAGTTAAGATTAGTGTGAGGGCTAGGTTTAGGTTTGGGTTACTTTATGGTTAGGGGTAAGGTTAGGCTTAGGCTTAGGTTTAGGGTTAACTTTAGGGTTACATTTAGGGTTAAGGTTTGGTTTAGGTTTAGGGTAAGAGTTTAATGTTAGTATTAGTGTTAGGATTAGGGTTAGGGTTAGAGATAGGTTAGGATTATGGGTTAGGGTTAGGGTTAGGTTTAGTGTTAG
>NW_006487035.1:0-658 GCF_000325575.1 Pteropus alecto | reverse complement strand
AGAGAGGAAAGTTTTCAAATAAGTAGATCTTGATTCTAAGTGGGTTGAGAGTTCCAAGACATCTTTGGAGAAACTGCATCAGGCAAAAGGAGTGTTGATCAGCAGTAGAAGCACTGACCAAATGAGGATCAAAGAGGCTGGTGTGAGTAGTGCCCACCCAGCAGCATCTAAAAGACTGGGTGCCATAGCTTGGGCTATGCACATCACAGTTTTATTGGCACCTGATCTGAAGCCATTAACTGTCAAAATTCCCTTGTTCTGATCCCAGAACCAAGCAACCCTCTGGTTGGTTTTGGCATGCCAGGTATGTCTGTCTACAGGCAGGAATGTGCTGGCTGTACCCAATCTGATTGGCACAGGAGTTACGGTATTGAGGGTAAATTAATTAATGAGCAGTCTGATTTACACAGTGCCTCTGAGGTTAATTGGAGAGTGTTCCCGACTAGCCTGTTCATTCTTGGATGCTGACCAAACTAGGTTTCTGAGTCTGCAGGCCTAAGAGGCCCATCCTGGACTGCAAGGTTCACCAGAGTTAGGAAGGCAAGCCTGTGAGTCCCTTCCTCAATATCTGGCTTCACCTTTATTCAGCTTTTTACAAGCTATTCTCTCTGCTTTTTTTTGTAATGACTATGAGTCTTCTGGTCACTACAGTCACACG
>NW_006487034.1:0-658 GCF_000325575.1 Pteropus alecto | reverse complement strand
GACCTGAATTTATACCAGGTGAAATTAATTTTATGGAGTTTTGAAAAATACTTTATAATTGTTATGTTTAAAGCACCCTCATAGAAACATCTAGAATAATGTTTGAACAAATATCTAAGCACCCCATGGCCCAGCCAAGTTGACACATTAACCGTCATGCTTTTTATCTGCACATTTGCTCACAGTGATAAATACATGGATAATATCTGTTTTAAAGGCAAAAATAAACATGAATATGAAAAAGAACCAATTTCAATTGAAAAATATAACCTTTGGAATAAAAATCTCAATAAAGGGAATAAAATCTAGCCTGGGTGCAGTTGAAGAGATAATTAATGAATTGAAGATAAACACTTTCTGTTATCAAAAAACTATAGCAAACATTATTCTTAATGCTGAAATTTTGATGACATACTCTCTAATGCTGAGACAAAATAAGAATGCTGCTTATCATCTCTTTTATTTGACAGTATGCCACATCTCATGACCAATGAAATGACTATAAATCTAAGAAAATATATGTGAGAACATTAAGGAGAAAATGATAAAACTTAGAAAACACATAAAAGGAGTCCTGAATGAATGGAGTGACATACTAAGTTCATAGATAGGAAGATGTAACAACATAAAGATGTCAAGTTTATCTTGACATTTTTTT
>NW_006487033.1:0-658 GCF_000325575.1 Pteropus alecto | reverse complement strand
AGACATAACTTGCTCTGGAAAAGGAAAAGAGGTCTGTCTGTGATCATTCAGCCCCGAAATGATGCTCATGATGTTGGCTTTCCAGGCCATTAATTCAAGGGCTCTATGCCCCACCCCCCATGTTGCTGCCTGCTCTGAGAGATAAGCCCAGTTCTATTTAACCCTATTTATTCCCCCAAAGTGGCCTCCATCTCCATTAGCCAGGCGTTTAACCCCTTGGGTACTGAAACATCTAAAATAGAGACATTGATCTAATGTGGAGAGAGGGGTGTGCATTTCACCTGGGTGCAGGCTACAGGACTGATTCGGAATACAGTCCTTGTTTCACAGGGCTTGGCAGGAGTCCCAGGAGCCCCTCACCCGCTCCCTCTTGGGCAGCCCCAGACCCCTAAGACCTGTGCGGCCCTGGGAGGAGAGCCCCCACCCCTAATCCCAGGTAGGCAGCAGGGACAGCTCCTGTGACACAGTGACTATTCTACTCTGTCACACCAGCCTCCATTTTCTTAGTCACAGATCTTGGTCCTGGCACTGGCCAAGAGCAAGGCTGTGGCACCTCTGTGTCTTTTGTGCCTTGCTGGCTGGAGCCTCTGCTTGGCATGCTCTGTCTCCCTGCTACCTAATTCCAGCGTGTACCTTTTTATGTCTCCTCTGCCCCTTT
>NW_006487032.1:0-658 GCF_000325575.1 Pteropus alecto | reverse complement strand
GAAAGGAAGGGAGGGAGGGAGGGAGGGAGGAAGGATGGATGAAAGTTTACAGATTATGTAAAAAATAGCAGGGAGAAAAACAAATTTTATGTGATAGAAAATAGCAGGAGTGAGGTGAGGGAAGGCAGAGGTCATTTTAGAGATGGTAGTCAGAGAGGAAGTTCTGAGGAGGTGACAATAAGCTGATATCTAAAGGATGACAGGAGTCAGCTGTGGAGAGGCGAGAGAAGAGAGCTCCAGGCCTTTGGAACAGTGAGAGCTCAGATGTGAGAAGAGGCCAGTGAGCCTGGAACCTAGGATGTGTGAAGGTGAGTGGCCTGAGGTGGACACAGCTATCTGGACAGGTGCCACATCACATCATGCAGAGCCTGCACAGCTAGCCGTTTATTCCCAGAAGGTGGGAATGCTTGGACTGACATTTGCATAATAAGGCTACTCTGGTTACATGTGGAGAATGGATAAATAGGGCAAGAAGGGAGACTGGGAGGCCAATTAGGAGAGATTATTACAGTATTCCTTAGGTAAGAGGAGATAGTGGTCTGGACTGAGGTGGTGGATTTGAGATGAAAAGGAGTGAACAGTTTCAGATGATATTTTGGAAACAGAACCAACAGAAGTACAAACTAGTGTACGTTCCTAGCCTGTAAAATCAGGTCCT
>NW_006487031.1:0-658 GCF_000325575.1 Pteropus alecto | reverse complement strand
TTAACATTCAAAACTATATCTCTTTATCCCTGTGACTTAGTTTTTTTTTCTTTATGTAACATGTAAAAGACTCTTAGAGTTTCTCCTTTAAGTCATTCAGCTTGAAATGTGAGAGGAGGAAGAAAATATACAAGTAAATTTATATGTTTTGAACTTTTTCTGTAAAGAAAAAATAAATAAATAGAGTTATAATTAAGAATTATTGAGGGAAGAGGCTAAACACAAGCAGGTGGCCAGGAAAGACTTAGACAATGAGATACTTGTAAATTGAGACATGTATGGTGAGAAAGAGCCAGGCGTATAATAACTGGAGAATATCAACCAGGCTTAAGCCATGGTGAGCACACAGGAGCTAGAATAGAAAGGATTCTGACACCACCTGGCACCCATTGGAAAGCTGATGTGTGGAGGGAGTAAGTGGGAAAGAGAGAGGAATTGTATTAGAATAGAGATATGGGCAGTGGACAGTCTTTGGGTAGGATTTCAGATTGTTTCCTGCTATGGAAAAGTCATGACAAACTTTGAAGCAGGTGCTTAAATTTGTGGGGAATTTTAGGAAATATAATAGAAGTAAAAAGAGAAAACAAAACTATTTTGCAATAGCAACAAAATTATAAAATACAAATATTTTATAATATTTGTATTTTATATTTTAAAA
>NW_006487030.1:0-658 GCF_000325575.1 Pteropus alecto | reverse complement strand
GCGCACGCACGCACACACACACACACACACACATTTACACCTTAAGAAAAAGATTTCGGGTAGGCAAATAGATCATAGAGTAAGTGCAATGCTGGATGCTGACTGGAATCATTATCCTCGTTACACTCTAGTAAACTTCATAGCCAGGTTCATTTCAAGTGTGAAATGAAGGCTCACACGCTAGAAACATAAGTCCAGAGGAGCAGAAGTGGGGGGCTTTGTCAGGGGCGATCCAAGTTGGTGTCTGTCAGAGAAAGAAGTTCTCTGTCATTTTCCACCCCAAACAACGAACGGATCAAGAGGATCCTAAAGGAACTGGCAAAGTTTTCAATGACATTTTCTTCTAAGACTAGGCAAAAAGAAAGACCGACATATGTTTAATTCATTTACTCTTTGTAATATTCCTCCTGAGTCACAAATATTAACTTTAGTTCACAAATTTGAAAGCTTAGCAAGCCTAAAGAATTTGCCCAAGGGGAGAGCCAGGATTCCAGCCCAGGTCTGTTTGCTTGTAGATGCAAAGTGTCCTGTAGCCAGGTTCCCTCACAGAACTTCTAGGTGAACCTCTCGCCTCTCTGGATTTCAAAGAGTTGTAAACCAGTTGTAACTTTCACAAGGCTGAATTCCTGTCTGGGCCTTGGGAAAGGCTTTGATTTTG
>NW_006487029.1:0-658 GCF_000325575.1 Pteropus alecto | reverse complement strand
TCTAGACACCCAACTCTTCACAACATCTGCTAGTACTGGACCTCACCATACAGATGACAGACCACGGACAAGATGCTTTGCAAACACAAGATGCTGTGTGGCCCCCAGGCTTGTCCTTATCTCACACATTTGTCAGGGGACGACTTTGAGGACTCAGTGTCAGGAGTCAGTCAATATTCCATGACAAAGGCCCTGTGCATAGGAGGGAGATGGCCAGGCCCCAAGGAGAGGTGCTACATTGCTATGGTCACAAGAACGAAAGCCTGCTCACTCCCCTTGCTTGGTCCTGGCTGGCAACTCCACTGGCTCCAAGTCAACAATCTCAAGGCAAACTACACTTGCTAAGGTCCCTAGGCAAACAGATTAGCAGACACAAGGGTGACTGGGACTCAATGAAAGGCTGTCTTTTTATTTGATGGGAGCAACAAGGTGACAACCCACTGGCTCTGTCTTGGTGGCTATAAGTGTGTCACATACTTTCTGCCTGTGCAGGAGAAATCAGAGAACTGTGGCTCACTAACTCTCAGCAGTCCAGTTTCAAACTCATTCCAAGCTCCTCTCTTACCATCCCCCGCATGAGGCTCAGGTTTTATCTACGTGCCTCTCAGGCCATTCCCACTTTATTCTGGCTTTATCCTCTCTCTCCCTTCCTTCTTTT
>NW_006487028.1:0-658 GCF_000325575.1 Pteropus alecto | reverse complement strand
CACACACACACACATATACATACATATATATATAGTCAAGAAGCATGGTTTAGGTTTCAGTAGAAGCAAATCAGTAGATTCAGCAGAATAAGTAGGTTTTTATTTCTATCTCAGTCAGACTTAAGAAGATATTAAAGAAAACATTTCCAGTACGAGAAATCAAAATCCACCTTAAACTAGCCCTTAGCTAAAATGAAGTCTATTGGCCGGTGCAGCTACAGTGTTCTGGTGGCTTCTTGCCTGAGGCTGAGGCTGACCAAATTCAGGTGTCCTATGAATGGTCTCAGAGAATCGACTCCTCTTCCAAGACCTGGCTCTGATTTCCACAGCACTTCTTTCATTCACTGAAGGGTTCTCTTTACATGATGGGAAGGATTATCCATTTAAACTTAAACGACCCTAGGAATTCAAAAGCTCATGAGGACGGAAACCGTTTCTGGCTCCAAGCATCCATTCCAGTCCCCAAAAGGTCACTAGTGGGAGCAGGCATCATTTGTCCAGCTTCTGTAGAAGAGGTAGAACCCTCTGACTGACAGCTCCCTCCTAATCCCATGAGGTAGGGGATGGGTGGCTCCCAAAGGAAGGGCTCTGAGAAGGGACCATGGGAACTCCAGCTCTCCACTACAGGCCTGCAGGAGGTCCTATTTTCACAGTGGGA
>NW_006487027.1:0-658 GCF_000325575.1 Pteropus alecto | reverse complement strand
ATCTGACCACTTCCCCTCACCTCTCTGGCTAACCCCCTGGTCCACCTCTGTGGCTAACTCCCTGGTCCAAGGCAGCATTACCTGCCCCTGGCTTCACCATCAGCCTTCTAACTGGTTATGGCTTCTACACTTATCTTCCCAGAGTCTCGGCTCCTCACACCCGCGGTGACTTTAAAACATAAATTAGGTCCCGCCACCACCTCAAATCCCTCCCCTTCTTCTTCTTCCCCTGTCTCGCTCTCATCATGAAACTCAAACATCTCACCGAGACCTACAAGGACCTGTAACCTGAACCTGGCTTTGTTCCAGCCTCATCTTCTCCCACAAAGATCTCCTTGCAGCTGCTCCAAACAGCTTCCACCTCAGGATCTTTGCACTTGCTACTTCCTCTGCCCGGGACTCTCCCCGCTCCTTCCCCAGATAGCTTCATGGCCTAGTCTCTAACTTCTTTCAGGTCTCTGCTCAAATGCTACCTTCTAAGGGACACTTCCCAGACTGCCCTTGATAAACAAACACGCTCCCTTCCGTATCCTTACTCTCCTTAAATTTTCTCCTAACACTCATCACCTGGACATTGGGATAAACCATTGTCACGCTCGCTTGTTTACTTTCTGTCTCCTCTCTAAAGTGTAAGCTCCAGGAGGACAGGGCCTTTGTT
>NW_006487026.1:0-658 GCF_000325575.1 Pteropus alecto | reverse complement strand
TGTATGACTCCATTTATATGAAATACCCAGAACAGCCAAATCCATAAAGACACAAAGCAGATTAGTGGGTGCCTGGGGCTGGGGATGAGGCTGAAGGGAAATAGGGGGTGAGTGCTAACAGGCAGGAGGCTCCTTTTGGGGTTGATGAACACGTTCTAAAACTGAATGTGGTACTGGCTGCACAACTCTGTGAATATACTAAAAGCCACGGAATTGTACACTTTAAATGGGTGATTTATATGGTATAGGAATTATAGCTCAATAAAGCTTTTATTTCAAAAAATAAAAACCCAATTTGTAGAAGTAATTGCAGTTATTGGATGGCCAGACAGTATTGTAAACATTTTTTTTTTTTTTAAGATTTATGAGAAGCCTATGAAGTAGAGACCATTATTATCTGCATTTTACAGATAAGGAAACTCAGCTACAGAGAGATGAGGTAACTTGCCCAGGGTGGTCCGGCTAGGAAACAGGGACCCAGGAGTTTAAGCAACCTGACTCCCTGGCCACGTTCTTAACAGCCGCACATGTATGCAGTGGTGTGGGCCCAGCCAGGGGCCCCACAGCACCGGTCATGACAGAACAAGGCATGACATAACTGTCTGCCAGTCAGGGACAGCTCCAGCACTTCTGGTATCCTGTGCACTGAAGTGAGCAC
>NW_006487025.1:0-658 GCF_000325575.1 Pteropus alecto | reverse complement strand
AGAGACAGACAGAGACGGAGACAGAGAGAGATTCCATGAGTTAATGGAATAATTACTCACCTCCTCCTACTTATCCATTCTCTTGTCACAGTGGTGGCCACAAAACCAAGACCGAGCTACTTGAGGACCACAAAAAAAAAAAGACATAGTGTCACAGCCAGCAGGACACACTGTATTCTCTCTGGAGTTGTAAAGTAGGAGAATGAGGATCCGGGTTTGCAGGTGACCACGTTTCCTGTCATGGGATGAGAGTCCGTAGAAAGAAGCCAAACAAAAGCAACGAGAACCCAAGAAGGCAACACCCTGTCAGAATTTGGATCCAGGGGAGCCATGATCTGGCTGTGGTACTAGGACTCCCAGTTTCCTACCTTGCTATGGTTAGTCTGAGTTGAGTTTTGTTTTTTTCCATTAAAAGGTACTGGGCTGAGAGCTACAGGCCCAGAACTGGTGGTACAGGGAGAAGAGGAGATGCGTTTCTACAGTAACCATTAGACCTTTTCCTTGACTGAGCTGACTGTGATTGAGTCTAAAATTCTGAGTCATGCCTTGTGTGTTGAGGTTTGATTAGAATGTAAACGGACTTACAAAAACCAACTTACTAGTAATTTTTTTGGAGAACATAAAAATATAATTAATATAATACTATATAATTACGTAT
>NW_006487024.1:0-658 GCF_000325575.1 Pteropus alecto | reverse complement strand
GCGCACACAGCAGACACATGCAGACACAGACGTACACAACACAGACACACACACAGCCAGGCCTCAGTGGTGGATGGAGAACACTGGGTCTGGGAAAGCGAAGGGCGGTTGAGGACATCGCTTTGCCAGCAGAGGGCGTCCTAGGCTGCGGTGGGTGCAACCACGCAGAGCCGGGCCTTTGTCCCCCGCGATCCGACCGCCCCATCCACAGCACGGAATCCGGCCCACAGACACCTGCCAGGGCCCTCCGAAGAGGCGTGGCACAGGGAGGGGGGCACAGGAGGCGCCCCTCCTCTTCCCCAGCATGGCAGGCCCACCACGGGTCCCCCACCCGGGCCCTCTCCGGGGGCTGGGCTCTGACAACTCAGAAAGCATGGCAAGGACACTGCACAGCTCGGTTCACGGCTGGTTTACTTTATTTTAAAGTGCGGGACGTTAGTAGGGAGAGGCAGAGGGGGACGCGCCTGGTGGCCGAGGGACAGCCGTGCTGCCTGCCCCTGGGACTCGGCTGGTGGTTCCAGGATAGTAAGTTGTGACAGGAGGGGACGAGAAGATGCAGAGAATCACTGGGGTGAACCGACCCAGGGGAACCCTGCTTATCCCCACCCCCGGCATGGAAGCCTCCACCCAGAAGCAAGGGGAGGCCCCCTGCCAGTGT
>NW_006487023.1:0-658 GCF_000325575.1 Pteropus alecto | reverse complement strand
ATTCATTCATTCATTCATTCATTCAACCAATATTTACTTAGTGCCTGCTATGTGCCACGAGTGAACAAAAGAGACAGCCCCTGCCATGATGAAGCTTATATTCTGATGTCGGGGGAAAACAATAAAAATAAATAAGCCAATGATAGAGCATGTTGGAGGCTGTAAGTACTCTGCGGAAAAATAAAAGGGAGGTGGAAGAGTGATATCTGCCCACCGTCCACCCCAAAGCGTTGGGATGAAGATCGAATGAATTAATGCTCATAAAATTACTTCCTCGAACACTAATGGACTGTGTAAATATAAAGAGTGATTATAATATTGTAAATGGACACTTTGTTAAATGAAAGGAAGTATTTACAGAGATTCAAAAGGCTCAGAGATTGTGTGGTCCAGGGATAAAGAGAACTCAAGTCAGATTTGTCATGGTCTGGGGCTGGATGGGAACTTGACTATCCTCTAGCCCGGGGATCACAGTCCTGACTGTCCCTCAGAATCACCAGGGTGCTTTGAAAAACTGCTAAGGCCAAGGTCACACTGCAGTGCCTTGAACCAGAGTCTCTGGGGGTGCAGTCAGACATTCATGGTTTTGTTTTTTTTCCCACCACAAGCTGCCCAGGCAATGCTAATGTGTGACCAGGGTCAGAACCTCAGGTGACCA
>NW_006487022.1:0-657 GCF_000325575.1 Pteropus alecto | reverse complement strand
AGGGTAAGCATGACGTCCAGGTTTATGGTTGGGTGGCTGGGTGGCTGGTAGTTCAGTCCTGAGATGGATCCATGGGGACAAGGGATGATGCTGTGGTCAGTCTAGGACTTGCTGATCTTGAGGGGACTTGTGGGATGCACAAGGGCCTTGTAGGACATCCAGGGGACAGGTGGGAGCAGGAGACAGGTCAGCATTGGCGAGAGATAGGGGAGAGGCTAGTGAACAGGTGGCTAGGGAAGTCACGAGAGTGGAGGTCTCCTAGGATGATGTGGCTGGAGCATGAGCGGAGAGTTTGGACAGGGAGCTGAGCCCTGCAGGCAATGACACTTATTGAGAACCTACTTTATGCCAGGCTGTGGGGATACAGCTGTGACTAAGACAGATCAAAATCCCTGGCCTGGTGTTCACATTCTGTTGAGGCGAGACAAATAATTAGACAACTAGATGAAGCAGGAAAATATACAGTTGCATTCGATGATATAAGCTAAGGAGGAAAATAAGGCAGCAGGAAGTGTGGATAGAAGGTGCCCAGGAAGGTGTGATGGAGAGGTCGCACGAGAAGACCATGTCTGAGTAAACACGAGAAGGAAGCAAGTGGGGGAGCCATGCAGGTATCTGGAGGGAGAGCATTCCAGGCAGAGGGAACAGCAAATGCAA
>NW_006487021.1:0-658 GCF_000325575.1 Pteropus alecto | reverse complement strand
TATAACGTCACACTTTGAGATTTTATTTATTGCCTCTGCTCTAAATAACCCTTGCGTATCCAGCTCCAACGAAGCACCCTCTTGTGAAATCCAGCTCCAACTGCTTATGCAGCATCTGCATGGCAGGTGCATAAATATCCTCTGTATAGCTATAGGTCAAAACTGCCACTGGCTCCTTCACCAGCCCTTCCCAGGTAAGCCAATGAAACCACTATGTTACAGAATAGTTTTAAATTTACAGAAAACAGACTTACTGAATATATTCCTCCCCACCCCTATACATATTTCCTATTATTATCATCTTGCTTTAATGTAATACATTTATTACAACTAATGAATCGATATCAATACATAATTGTTAACTGAAGTCCCTCTTTTACATTAAGGTTCACTCTTTTTATGGGATACATAATGTTGTCTATCCACCGTTACTATATCATACAGAATAGTTTCGTGAACTATTAAAGAAAACATATTTTACTCATGAACTGTTAAAGGGTTAAAAGAGGTTAAAAATCTATTTTACTCATAACCTCTTGCAATAGGGAGAAAACACCTCAATATATAACTAGGCTCAATTCTGAGCACAGCATGGACAAGTGGGGTTTTAAGCAAGAAGCAGGGCCAGTGGATGGAAAATGACCAAGAGGAAACCGCA
>NW_006487020.1:0-657 GCF_000325575.1 Pteropus alecto | reverse complement strand
GGGGGTAGTCCAGCCAGGTCCAGGCACGTTTATTGGCTTGAGGACGGATTGTCATTTTTCAGGAGATCAGTCTCGGTGTTCTGTAAATCGGTCTCTCAGCTCTTAATTCTATTCTTCTGAGGGTCCATGTGTGATATTCTCCATTTCATATCCTCTGGTTCTATTTTCACAAGATCTATTTTTTCCCATAGAATGCTGTTCAGAGTTAGATGTCATTCTCTCTCAGATGCCTTCTTTAACCCTTAAGCCTGCTTCTTCTCTCTCAAAGAACCTAACAGGTTTTATAATTGGCTTTTATCCTATTGTGCTGCAATG
Organism: Pteropus alecto; assembly: GCF_000325575.1. Taxonomy (NCBI): domain Eukaryota; kingdom Metazoa; phylum Chordata; class Mammalia; order Chiroptera; family Pteropodidae; genus Pteropus; species Pteropus alecto. The sequence goes on along the minus strand of NW_006487020.1, from coordinate 342 downwards.
CAAATTAAAAGTTATGTGAAGGTGTTCCTGTGACCAGTGTGATGTTCTGTCCCTGTGTTTACCAGAGAAACACAGATCTAGGGTAAATACAGGATCAGGTCTCCCCAGAGTGGTGAAGAGTAGACTCTACTCCTAGACTGGATTACAATTCCATCTCCTCCACTCACTTAAGAGCTTAGGACATTTACCCAAAGTCACAGACTAAAATTTTTCACGTGTAAGTGTAGTGCCTGCCTCTGGGGTTATCTTGAATATTAAATGAGATTAATTGATTCAGAATTTAGCACAATGCCTGGCACAAAGTAAGTACCCAATAATTATTTGCAATACTTTTAAAAATTA
>NW_006487019.1:0-657 GCF_000325575.1 Pteropus alecto | reverse complement strand
TGGAGATAAATAAGGGTAATTTACTAGCTAAGCAGAATGGCATTTCTCTTAACCTTGGAAAGCTTATCTCCTCCTCACATGCAAAATGGGGGGTGGCAGGACCTACCCCATAATGTTAAGGTAATTCACTCCACAAATATTTACTTAGCACCTTCCAGTGTTCTAGGTGCCAAGAATTCAGCTGGACTGCTGCTATGTAAAATACACAGGAAATACAGGTTAAGCTGAAAATAGAGGGCCCAATTAGAGGTGCATATTTGGCTATTATTCACATTAAGGTCCTAGAAAAGAGGCAAATGAGCACTGAGTGAGTGAGAATCCCTTAGTTAGAGGGCAAGACGGAGGCTGCCTGCTGGCCGGCAGGGAACTGAGCACAGGTGTGTGTTTGAATGGCCTTAGTAAGGCCATGTTTAACATGATGGTTTAGACTGGACCATCTCTAAGCTCTTCCCTGGTGTTAAAACTTCTGTGTGTAGAGAGAGCTGTGAGTTTGGCTCCGCGGATCTAAGATCCTAGGAGTCTCCTGGGAGGATGCCAGATTATGCCAGGCCTGTGGAGCTCTGCCAGGAGCCTGCCTTCTCTCAGTACGCAATGCATATTTTCAAAGTGTCCTGTACTTGCTAGGTACATAAGAACAGAACAGTGACTTTTATTATT
>NW_006487018.1:0-657 GCF_000325575.1 Pteropus alecto | reverse complement strand
AAACGTGCCGGCTGTCACTGGCGATGCGCCTTATATAACAAGCCTCGTAGAGTTTGGTCCCGATAAAGCCGGCTGAGAAGGATAAAGAGAAAGAGCTGTTCTTTGAACAAAAATAAAAGCTGGCATTTGAGACCTCCTGCTCACAAGTTCTGGGACAAGTGGGGTGTCCTTTCATTGTCCTGGAGGGTTGACTTCCCCCGCTTTTCTGACCCTACAGCAGCGGGCGTGACCAGCAGGTGATGGGTGATTCCTTTCCCAAATCTCCTGGGTTTTTCTGTTGTACTTTGCCAGCTTCCTGATTAAAGCCCAGGAGATGTGGCTACAGGGGCGGGAAGCTCCATGTGGCCGTGGCACTGCCCCCTGCATCAGAGAGGGGGTCCTGGCAGAGGTCTTAAGGTCACTACTTTCTCCCCTTAACTGAGTTCCACCTGACGAGGAGGCTTCTCTTGCAATGTCCGGGTTATCCCCAGGTTTATTAAGATATATTCACACAACCGATTGGTCTCTGTACTTATAAATGCTTTCTTGATTGCATTTAAAAATCAAGAAAATAATACCTATTTACATTTTTCTTTTTCCCCTGAAAGGAAGGTATTGGTAAAAGCCTTCAGCTTCCTTCCTGCCATGGTTACTGCTCTGTCCTCACTCAGTCTGATT
>NW_006487017.1:0-656 GCF_000325575.1 Pteropus alecto | reverse complement strand
ATGTAACAAACTCCAAACAGGAGATTCAGGAGAATTATGTCACAGAGGAACTGGGAGGAAACAGGTGAAGATGGCAAAGGACAGTGATGTTAATGCCTATGGTTGGGAGCAGAGTAAATGACTGGCAGAGCAGCCCCAGGGGGAACCTGCTGGTTGACAATCGCAAATGAAAGGACATTTGACTCTATCATCTATGGTTTTTTAGGCTTTTCAGGTTTAAGAGAAAAGTTGCAAGAATGATACAAAGAATTTCTGTGTATCCTTCACCCAGATTAACAATTTACCACATTCGCTTTATCATTCTCTCTCTCTTATTTTTTCTAAGCCATTGAGAGTAAATTACAGACATCATGCCCCTTTATTCCTAACTACTTCATTGGATTTCCTTAAAACAAAGGCATATCTTAAATAATCACAATAGAAAAAATCAAAATCAGGAAATCAACAATGATACTTTAATCTATAGACCTTATTCATATTTTACCAATTATCCCATCAATGTCCTTTGTAACAAAAGGCGCGGAGAACCTGCTGATCCAGGGTCCAATGCATGTAGTTGTTATGCTCTTTAAATCCAAACAATTCTTCACTTTTTGTCTATCATGACCTTGACATTTTTGAGGATGACAGGCGAGAAATTTTGTAGGAGATCCTTG
>NW_006487016.1:0-657 GCF_000325575.1 Pteropus alecto | reverse complement strand
AAGTGAAGGGGCTGTGCTTCAGGGTTAAAGGAAGATTGGAGCCACTTCCACTTGGAACCACAGAATTCTGTTTTTCCCCAGTTACCAGCATCATTGATTTTGAGCAAGATTTTATTCGACATGAAGCCCAGCACAGCTGACCACTTCCTTGTGATGAGAGCTGCTGTGCATCTTTTAGTGCAGCCTCCTTGAACGGGAAAAACTCTGTGAGATGCCAGGAGAGCTTGCAAGGTGTTTATTCCTCTAGTGTGTGAGTGATCATATGTGGGATCAGAAGGAAGGAGACATGGAGAAATCTCCAGCTTCTCAGGAGGATGGTGTTGACAGACATGAGTGTGTCAGTTGGATGAGATTACAGGTGGCAGATAATTTTTGTGGAGTATGAACTCTTAGATGTGTCTTGGAAAGAAGAGTGCTTACTGTGATCCACTTAGTGTATGAGGTCTTAGGAAGACTGCAGTGTATGAAACAGACGGGCCCAGTCATGGAGCTAACCTGCAAGCAGCTAAAACCTTAGCAGGTCCAAAGCTCTTGTAGAGTAGGTCCTCAAATACCATATTTTCATGCAATGTTGTTTTGTTACAATCTTGATATAGGTATATCAAATAGCCTATGGTAACACTGGTTTTGTTATATGTCATTTCACTTAAAGTCACA
>NW_006487015.1:0-657 GCF_000325575.1 Pteropus alecto | reverse complement strand
CAAACCCTGCATCTCAAATACTGCTGCTCAAAATGGGATGGAAAATCAGACACCGAAATGACCCTCCCAGACCAGAGGCCTCATGTCTAGTGTCTGGGTTTCAGACTTCCCAGTCCCTACAAACATAAGCCAGTGGTCCACACCCACTGGGAGCAGGGCCAAGACACAGTTGTAGAAGAAGATTCCAGGATAGTTCCTCAAGACAGAGGCCTTCTAGGCCCCTCCCTTCCATACCCACCCAGGAAGAGAGGCCAGCTAAACCTTGAGGGGGGTCCAAACAAGCCATGTTCACCCAGGGCCAGGGGGGCAAGGGCCTCCAGTGTCCACATGTGGCTGTGCAGCAGCTGGAGGGCACAGACCCAGGACGGGCCTCTGGATACAGCCTCATAGGGCTTCCGAGCCCCAAGACAGTGCCTGTGCTGGGGCTGAGGAGTGAGGGGACCCCCTCTCCAGAGGGCTGACAGAACCAGCTGCCTTCAGCCATTCTCAGGTCCTAGGACCTTTGCTCACACTGTTCCCCTTTGCACATCATGGGCAAACCGCAATTCTTTGTGAAGAACTCAAGGTCCTGGGCATTCATTCATTCATTCATTCACTCTCAAATATCTACTGGAAGCAGAGAGAGGGGGAAAAATGGCATAGATGATAGAGGCTCTG
>NW_006487014.1:0-657 GCF_000325575.1 Pteropus alecto | reverse complement strand
AAAAAAGCAAGAAGGGGTTGCAGGTCGATTTTCTAGAATGACATCAGATTTCCCGAGATTGCTTTGTGACTTAGTTTCAAGTGCTGAGCATTCCCACAGTATCAGCTGAACCACCGCGTAACAGAAGCACAAAAATCCACCCCACAGCCTCGTAGAAGCAGCGCTGGGATTCTGTTGACGTGGATGTCCTCGTCTCTGTCACTCTCCTCCAGCACCCGTGTTGGGGAAATGTTTTTATGATTAAAAACAAACCATTTTTAGTGATGAGAAGGTGGACTGGATTCATATCCAGGGCACAATTATTATGTCATCTTTTGATTAGCATAGTTGACATTTTAGAAGTATATTCAGAAAAACAGGTTCTAATAGAGGTAGCGAAGTGAAGCTGGCATAAGCCTCAACACAGGGTTTAAACGTGTTAACTGAAAGTTGGTTACATGGGTGGATATGTGGGTACGTGTACACGCATGTACACGTCTACACCTCCGCTTATATTTGTGCTATTCAAAATATTGCCCTTCTTTAAGGGGTGCCGTTTTGAAAACTAAAATCAGGTATGGAAATTTGCAACCAGAGAAACTTCCTCGTAAAATGAATTTGAATATCTTGTTTTTTTTTTCCTTAAGGCCAATTACACAGGGCTGTCATAGTTTATCA
>NW_006487013.1:0-657 GCF_000325575.1 Pteropus alecto | reverse complement strand
GCCCCCAGAGCAGGTCCTGGACCCTCTTCACAAGTCCTCTCCAGCCCTCTTGGGGAGTACATTGGTCGCCGTGTGTGTGGTGGGGCGTTCTCAAGTGTCCATGGGGGTGCGTGAACCAGTGGTCATCCAGCTAACGCCCCTGCTCATCTGAGCCTTAAAGAGCCCTTCTCTTCCCTGCTCGCCCTCCCAAGTGACTGGAGGAGTCCCACCCCAGCCCGTTGGCCATCAGGCTCCTGGGGTCCACGAAAGTGCCAGCAGCTGGGACTCAGTGCAGTGGGACAACCCTCCTCCCACGCCCCCTGACTCCGCGCAGGACGCTGGCCGGCTCACCCACCATTCAGCTGGTTGTAGACCACCTCCTCCAGGTGGTCCAGGCGCTGCAGGATGGCTTCGCGGTCCCCCAGCGCGCCCGCCTTGGCCGGCTGGCTGCGCGGCCGGCGGTGGGCGCTGCGCACGATCTGCACCAGGCGCCCGGAGCGGCCCTGCAGGCGGCAGTACACAGAGAAGAGGACGATGCCCACGAAGACCAGGATGTTGACCGTCAGCAAAGTTTTGATCTTCCTGGCCACCGCCATGAACGCGGCTGGAAGCGGGGGGCTGCCTCGCCCACGGGGCACCCGGTGGGCCCGGCCGCAAGAGCCTCCGCCCAGCCCGCCT
>NW_006487012.1:0-657 GCF_000325575.1 Pteropus alecto | reverse complement strand
TCCAAGCTCATCAAATTGTATACATTAATTATGTGCAGGTTTTTGTTCCCCAGTTATACCTCAGTAAAGCTGGGGGTGGTGGGAAAGATACACAGTAAAGAGTGTATTGGGTTTCACGGCATGGAGTTCATCACCAAGAGCAAATGTGTAAGAGTGGGACTTGGAGTCCAGGTGAAAGGTACTGAAGAAAAAATGTAGCAATATTTGCTACAAGAGAGAAGAGACACGGTATAGTAGACAGAGGAGGATATTTTTAAAATTGGAGAATAATATTTTTTTTATCTTGGTAGAAATCGTCCAATAGAGGAGATATTGATAATATAAAATGTAAGAGAAATAAGGGATAATAATAGAAGCAAAATCCCTGAAGTTGAGAATAGGTTAGAATAATAATCAGAGGACCAGCAGAGCGTAAATCTAAGGCAAGAAGGTAAACAGGAGGCAGAATGTTAGTGGATTCCTGTCCGAATCCTCACATTTCTCAGCGAAGTATGAATCGAGATCATTGGCTGAGTTGGTTGGTGGAGGAGAGAAAGGAGATGTGTAAGAGATTCGAGAAGAGATGAGAAAGTATGAGATATTGGTTTTTGAATGGGTGGGGAGCAAAACTAGTGAATTTGAATAGAGTGTCCCTTTTAGATTTGGGGCAAAAACTAA
>NW_006487011.1:0-657 GCF_000325575.1 Pteropus alecto | reverse complement strand
TCTGCGAAATGTCCTTCCGACCAGTGTGGAGGCCGGTTAGGATGTCTCCATCCACCCAGTCACTTGGAAATGTTTATTGAACATTTCTAATGGGCAGGGCATGTGTGAGGTGTGGGACACGCAAGGCCACTCCCTTCTGTGCTCCTGGGACTCTCAGTCCGATCGTGACAACTGATGGCCGAACGGGGAGCTGCATGACTACAGTGGCTCCTGTCTGGTCCAAGAGAACGACCGAGATGATTAGCCTAACAGTTTGGTCCTTCATGCAATGGCTCTTTCATTTGTTTGATTCGCTTTACATCCGTTAACTTCCAGATGCCAGGAACGCGCTTGCTCGAGGAGCTCAGCACTGCACGGCTCACAGTGAAAAGTCACACCAAACGCAGGGGGACACACGGCCACCGGCTCGGCCGCCAGCGGCGGCGGCGGGACGCTGGGTGGGGGAGATTCCACGAGTGCAGGAGACGCTGAGGTTGGGTCTTCAGAGAGGAGAATTGCGAGGAAAAGAAGAAAGAGAGTGACAGCTAAAGGGAAGGCGATCCAGGCAGAGGCACCTGCACAGACAGAGGCTGGGGATGTGAGGGAGGGGGCCTTCTGGATGGCCAAAGTAGAAGTGGCAGGTGGACGGACAGAGGCCAGCTTTTATTCTCTCCTTCC
>NW_006487010.1:0-657 GCF_000325575.1 Pteropus alecto | reverse complement strand
TTGGCTGGGTGCTTCTGCTACTAGGTCTCTATTGACTAGGGGAAGATTTGCTCCGAAGTTAGCTTGTGTGGTTATTGTCAGGATTCTGTTTGGACTGAATGCCTGAGTTCCTGCCTGCTGGCCTTGGAGCTCTATTCCCTCCTTCAGGGCTCTGCATACGGAAACACAAATCATTGACACTTGCTCTTCCAGGTCCAGAGATATGAGAAAGAAATGGTGTGTGTGTGTGGAGAGGGTGGGGCAGGGAGATATTGAAACAAAAGAAGAGAGAAAGGGAGGAAACAGAAGAATGCAAGTAAGACAGAAGTGACAGACTCTTTGTAATTAAAGTTGGACATGACATCCCATCATTTTGGCTGTATTTTGTTGTTCAGAAGTCAATAACTAACCGCTTATTTGGTACAAAAGGATGTTCATACTGGTAGGCTGGAATCACTAGGAGCCACTGTGGAGGCTGCCTACTACACAGACTGGCATGAGGCAACTGGGTCTAATTCTAAGTTTAACGGGAGACCATAGGAAAGCTGTAGGCCAGTGAATGACAAGGTCGATTTTCTCTAATTTCAAACCCTTAAAGATGTTGACCTGAAAATGAGGCCAAGATGGGCAGTGACTTTCTGAAATCACATGTTAGGAACCTAAGTCTGTTTTGAGTGG
>NW_006487009.1:0-656 GCF_000325575.1 Pteropus alecto | reverse complement strand
CCATTTTCCTCATTCTAAAATGAAATGCCATGGCCACTGGCAGTCACTCCCCCTCCTGCCCATCCCTTGACAACCACAAGTGTACTTTTTGTCTCTATGGATTTGCCTATTCCGGATATTTCATACAAATGGAATCGTGATATACAGTCCTTTGTGACTGGCGTCTTTCACTTCGTTTTCAACGTTCATCCATTTTGTAGCATGTATGGGCACCACATTCCTTTTTATGGCTGATCGATATTCCATTGCATGGGTATGTCGCATTCTGTCACTGGGTCGTTTGCACTCTTCAGCCGTGACAAGGAATGCTGCTGCGAACATTCACGAACAACGAAGCCGGAGATTCTGATTTCACGGTCCGCGCGCCGAGCCTTTACACTTGACTGTCCCGCTCTGTAGACTGGAGACTTTTTTCAGGAAATGTCCCGCCTGTGGCCTTTTGAGAAGTTTCATGCCACGAAATTTGCTGAGGCCTCTCTTGACTTATCACTCAGATGGAACACTTGTCGGTTGTGTGCTATTACAGAATAACATGCAATTGACATTTTGTTGTTGTTGTTATTTCACGTAAAAAGGTCCTTTGTAGAACAATTACCCGTCGTGAGCCTTCTGCGTGCGTGGCTTGCTGTCGAATGGGGAGACAGACATTAATCTGT
>NW_006487008.1:0-657 GCF_000325575.1 Pteropus alecto | reverse complement strand
TTAGACTTATTTACTTTTTAACAAGATGTTTGTGCTATTTCCATCGACCCTATTGTCCGTTAAAGATGTAGAGATTTAAGTAACAGCACACGAGGCTCGGACATAGCTCTGGGTCAGCTGGGCACGGTGGGGACTCGGAGAGACTTTGCAGCTGTGGGTGATGAAGAATTCACTCTTTTGTTTGTGGTGTGATGACAGTTTAAGGTTTTACTGAGGATGTGGTCAGGCAATGGCAATCTGCGACCCACACACAAAACATAGCACTGAAATCTTCATAATTAACTGCATGTGATGCAGCAGGGCCATTTAGAGAGATGATTCATCGGCAGTAGGTGTAAACTGGTTCACTAAATGTAAAGTTTAAAGGGGAGGAAGAGATAAAATAGTTTCTTGATTCCACTTTAGGCTAGTAGCCAGGTGATTCAGAGCCCTTAAGAGCCCTGATTCAGACTTCATTTCTCATCGCTAATAGGATGCTGGCATTTCCTGCCAAATGATTTATCTTTCCAAGCTTCAGTTATGTAAATCTCTAATATAAGCCTCTAACAGGGGTCTAGGGACTGTGCTACCTGTAAGCCTATGTTCCAAAGTACTAACATTTTTCTTCATTCTTCTTTATAATTGAGTTTGTGTCTGTTTGTGTATAGGGTTCCCCCC
>NW_006487007.1:0-657 GCF_000325575.1 Pteropus alecto | reverse complement strand
AGAGAGAGAGAGAGAGAGAGAGAGAGAGAAATACGGAGATATATAGACATGCAAATATTTAAACTGCTATGACAAAAAATAAAAAGATAGGGCATAAACTGAAGTAGGAACTATCTGGGAAGGAATGTAATTCTTTTTTTTCAGGGTGACTAGAGAAGACTTCTTTGGCAAAGTGAAATATGAAACAGGGAGTCTCAGGGTTATGTAGAGGGGTTGTGTATGCTGAAGGAATACCAAATACAAAGCCCTGGGGACAGGAATGTGTTTGGTGTTTTCAAGAAACAGCATGGAAACCAGTGTGATTATAGAGAGAGAGGGATAGGAAGCATAGTCAAAGAGAAATCAGAGACTACTTGAAACTTACAAATAGTTACATAGTGATAAATTCATATTCAAGTCTAATACCTACAGGTCTTTCCATGGTATTCTCATAGCCCCAAGACAACAAACATGTCTCCTTTTATGCTGTACTTATTGGTTAAATATTGTTTTGTCTTTTACAAATTTATATATTATGTTACAATGAATTAAAATGTTACAATGATTACTATGATATCCTGGAAGGAAGGTGCAATACTTTATCCAGCATTATAATGCCAGGATCTATTACAATAGCTTTTATTAAATGGTCAATAGACATATTTTCTCAATGAATGA
>NW_006487006.1:0-657 GCF_000325575.1 Pteropus alecto | reverse complement strand
GTGACTGTTTCACAGGTGTTAGCGGTGGCCCCCGGCTGTATCTGATAAGATCGTGAGGGAGAGAAGAGTTAAAGTGAGCACTGGCCAATCCACAATCAGAATTTAGACAGAATACAAAGGGGCGGGACCTTGCTGGATGGGAAACTAAAATTCACTTTAGTTTCTAGACTCTCCAGCTAGAAAAGATGCTCAGAATAAAATTAGCAGTTTCCACTTCGGGGTAAGATGCTGCAGGCACCGCCTGTCCTGCCTCTTCCTTTGGCTGCCAGGTAAAACCTATGCACAATGCAAAAAGCAGGTCCTTCTTGACTCTGGAAGTAAACGGTATGAGGCACTGGGGGACATAAGACCAGAGCTCAAACTGGCGGAGAGCAGGGCTGTCGCTAAGGGTCTGCCTTTCATGTCACTGCTGTTGCAGAAGGAAAGTGCGGGGGGTGGCTGAAGAAGCATTAGGAGGGATCATGGCTGCGAGTCCCCCAAGTCACCAACGAACGTAAACCTGCAGCTTGGAAAAGCTGAGCAAATCCCAAACGGGATAAACCCCAAATCCATGCCAAGACACATGACAATTCACCATCTGAAAACCAAAGACAGAGCGAAAATCTCGAAATCAGCTAAAGAGAAGCCATGCATTACCTAGAGAGGAAACACACACAC
>NW_006487005.1:0-657 GCF_000325575.1 Pteropus alecto | reverse complement strand
GCTGGAAAGGAATGGTGTTTGGATGCTGGGGTCCTGACCATGCAGTATCAGGAAAGAGGCATCTGGGAGGATTTGGAAAGTGCTGAGGAAAAAAAGAACTGTAACTTGCAGGCAGCATTCTAGCCATAATCCTTAACATTCTTTTAACTCTCACCCTCTTAAATTCAAACCCTGAGGTCTGAGACCAATTAAAATGCCAAAAATTATAATTATGGGGTTGTGCATGGTGGGGTTAACTTCGTTACTCTCAAATTATAAGCAGTCTCTGATCCATCCAGAACTAAAAGCCCAAGTCTTGGGGCTAGGACGGGAGGATTGGGCCCCCTGTGTTTAAGCAACATAGTTATTTTCTCACTGCCTCGGTTTCCTTTTCTGAAAAGGAAAGCAGTTGTCCTTCTTGTCTTGACTTAGAGTGTCTTCATAAGTTGATATCTACAATGGACTGCTGTTAGCTTTTGAGATGCCAGTGCTGTGTGGTGGGTAGCAGCACCTACTGCTGCAGACCTAATCAATTACAAAGTGCCCAAGAAGTAGCATTTTTATGGAAAGGGCTTATGGGAATGCTGAGGTTCGTGGGTGGGGGTGGTAAGCTACAAGACGATTGCCTTTAAAGACTAGAGATTCATAAGGTAAAAATACAAGCTTTGTAAAAGTCAG
>NW_006487004.1:0-657 GCF_000325575.1 Pteropus alecto | reverse complement strand
AATGTAAAGTCTGCTGAGGAGCAGGCTGGATGGGGGCCCTTCGGAGAATCGGTGGCTCCACGCTTCTTTCCATGTGACTCCCTTCGATGCTCCCCTCCGACCTCTCCCCTCCCACGGTCACAGGGCTTCACAGGGCTTCGGGTGGTCCTGAGCCGGCCGCACCCATGCCAATGTCTCACAAACACTGCTCTCGGCATCGCGCACTCGGGAGGTGGAAGCCGGAGCCCCTCATGCTCCCTCCTCCTCTCGCCCAGCCTCAGCGTGCACTGCCAGGAAGGCCATCCCCGGGGCGCAGCCTGCCCGTCCGAAGCCACACAGACGCCAGAGACCTCGGGAGACCAAGGCGCCAAAGGAGATCCCCGCTGAGGCTGTGAGAGAGTACATGGACATCATGGACGGGCTGGTGGGGCCGGCCCACTCAGCCTCGGGGGAAGAGGACAGAAAGGCGCCGCAGCAGGAAGAGGACGGGGACTACCTGGACCAGGGTCTCCTGAGCTACATCGACGAGCTGTGTTCCCAGGAAGACTTCGTCACCAAGGTGGGCTGGCTCAGAGCTCCAGGGTCTGGAAGGTTCCAGGGAGTGGCACTCTAGCACCCAGACCTGGGTTCTGCCCAGGCCAATGGGGTCAAGTTCTGTTCTTTGTTCCTGAGTTGGGG
>NW_006487003.1:0-656 GCF_000325575.1 Pteropus alecto | reverse complement strand
AGTGTCCAACTTATCCTTTACACTCTTTATTATTCGTGTTGTTTGAATCCTGGTGAAGAAATGTTTGTCTACCCTAATATCGCGGACATATTTTCTACATTTTCATTTTAAATTTGTATTATTTTAGCTTACATATAGAGATCACAGTTCACAGATCACGTTTTAGAATGGAAGGGTTCTTGACACTTGATATTTTGTCCTTGAGCTTTGCTCTTAGCCAAAATTGAGATGGTAAGAGAACTTTTTACCAGCCCATTAACTGGAGTTGAGCAAATATTTTATGAATAGCATCCCAGGCAAAGGGATGTCTCATGCAGAGGCCTGAGAAGAGGAGCACGGAGTAGCTTGAGGGGAAACTAGAGTGGGCAGAGGTGGGCTTCAGGGATTCTGTAAAAGGCCAGATGGTGCCAGAAGCAGAGCAGGCAGGCCCGTCCAAGTGAGGGTTGGGGCGGTGTGAGGTCAGTGCCAGAGCAGGAGGGGCAGGCAGGTCTGAGTGGGGGCTCAAGTTTCGTTCGCACAGGAGTCTAGTAGAAGCGTGGCAGGATCAGGAGACTGGCTGAGTAAGGCGACTGAATATAACGAGAGCCAGATTTCTCGCTATTGGAGAGGGGAGGCACAAAAATGCAAAGGGGAAGTCTAAAATGAACTCTGCACTA
>NW_006487002.1:0-657 GCF_000325575.1 Pteropus alecto | reverse complement strand
CTGTGACTTTAAACTCTGAGCTTCTCTTTCCCCATCTGTTAAATGGGGGTAATCAGATCTGGCCTGTCTCTCATGGACTCTTGTAAGGCTGAAGTCATCCCTGTGAGGTGCTTAGTAAACACTAAAGGGCCACACAAAGCTGTGTAAGAAAAGCACTACCCACCCCCCATCCTAATCCTCTCCCAGAGTTAATTGCTTAACACTCAAGCGAAACGTTGATGTCCACCTTCTGTGTCCCATATTTGTGGGTTGTGCTCTTTTCCTTTGTGTTTGGTTGGCTGTCTGTGTCTCTCCTGGTGCTCACATTCGGGTTCCTATGACACTTTTGCTTTTGACCAGCTATTGGCTCCCAGGGATCAGAGATGGCAGTCTGACTCCTGTGTGCAGAGCCATGGGAGCATCTTGATGGTGCTGTTGGAGGGAAAGCAGCAGCTCGGTGGAAACCCATATGAACACTTGGGTTCCAGTCTTACTGAGACTTATCACTATTGGCTAAGTGTGCCTACATAAGGCATTTGATCAGCCAGATCTGAAATGCGGACTAGGTGATCTCGAAAGCCCCTTCCAGCTCTGGATGGTCTATGGTTCTAGTTTATGGCTAACAGTGGTTTGGTTCTGCATATTCACAGTCTAACAGCCCAAGCAGTGTCCTTGACA
>NW_006487001.1:0-657 GCF_000325575.1 Pteropus alecto | reverse complement strand
CTACACTATGCCTGTTTTCCAAGCTTCTCCTTGGTGCTCCTTGGGCATCCTTTAGCTCAATTAGGGCACTTCTACATGCCAGGGACCCAACCGGGAAACCTGGGCAAAAGTAGGTGGCCTAGAATCCTCTGGTGCCTTGAGCCATTCAATCCATCGCCAAGCCCCATCCATCCCCTTCCCAAATCCCTCCAATCTGTTCACGTCTCCCCTCTTCCCCACCACCACCTTGGTCCAAGCCACTTTCTTTCTTTTCTGGTTGTCTACAGTAGCCTCCCTACATTTCTCTACAAACCTCCTATTGAATCCATTCTTCACCCCGCAACCAGAAAGAGCGTTCGAAAATTCTAATCTGTTTAAACCTTTCCACGGCTCCCTATTGCCCTTGGAAATAAAATCCAGCCCCTTCGATGTGGCCTTCCAGGCCCCTCCTGGAACTCGCCGTTCCCTGCCCCCTCTCTCCCATGCCGTCTGCAACCCACCCGAGCGGACCTTCTTTCAGTTCAGGAACACTCCAACTTCTTGTACCTCTTGGCCTTTGTACTGTGTGTTCCTTCTACTGGGAAAACCCCTCCCCACCTCTCTGGGCTAGTTCCTATGGATCCTTCAGGACTCATGTTTTATGTCACTTCCTCCAGGAAGCCTTCCCTGACCCTCCCC
>NW_006487000.1:0-657 GCF_000325575.1 Pteropus alecto | reverse complement strand
GCGCCCGGAGCCGGAAGACGAGAGGGCGGGGCCTGAGCGCGGAGCAGCTGCCGTCCCCAGTGTCCCCGGGCAGATGGACGGGCTAGACGCCTACGAGTGGGAAGGGGCCACCTACACCAGGTGAGCGCCGGCGGGGCCGGGGGAGGGGCGCGCGATGTCCCCCGGCCGCTGGCGAGCGCGCGGGGCCGGCCCGCCGGGGCCTGACCGGCACTTGCGGACGGACACGGGGCCGTTCACGCATCTTCAGGGCGAAGGCGCAGGACGGGGACGGCGAGGTCAGCCGGGAAGGAGGCGGGAGCGCGCCACTCGGGAGCGCGCCCGGGCCGCCGCGCTCACCTGGCGCCGAGGCTGTCGCCGCCCTTGGCAACCGGGGTGCCTGGCCGATGTCAAGTAAGCCAGGGAGCGGCCTAGCGGGATACCTGCCCAAGTCCGCACACCTGGCCTGGCCCTGTGGGCAGAGGTTCGGGGCGCTGGTTACGAGACAATCAGGAAGGGATGGTAACAGTTTAGGAGCCGAGCTTAGTCCGGGTGGGGGCTGGTCGCCCCTTTAGCCTTTAAAGAAGGGGCGGGGATACCTCGGGAGGCACGGAGTGACCTGCCAGGTGGGTAGCAGGTCAGGAGCCCTCTGCTGGAGCCTGTGGCAGAGGGCAGCCCCCC
>NW_006486999.1:0-656 GCF_000325575.1 Pteropus alecto | reverse complement strand
TCATTTGCAGCTGCATTTCTTAATGGTTTGAGGGTCATGAGCCCTATGAGAATCTAATGAAAGCCATAGATTCTCTCTCCGGAAAAGGAGGTACATTGTCATTTGGTTACATTTCGAGGGTAGTGGGCTAGAGGTTTGGTGTACCCTCTAAAGCCAATCACAGATCCAGGCCAACTCTTCCTGCTGTAAATGCCGGTGTTACCAAGTTCCAGCGTCAGCTGTTTCATTTATACGTCTTCCTGGAGCCACCTTATCCATTCCCATTGTTGTCACCTTTTATAGACAGCTGGTGCCCAAGTTTATAACTGCGCTCCCCTCTTTTAGAGCCAAACGGTCGCAATACGCAGGTCCTGTACGTCCCTATCTGACTGCTCCCTGGCACTGCAACTTCTACAAATCCCAACGCCAGGCCACCAACTTCCCTCCTAAAATAGCATCTCCTCTTTCTGTATTTATCTCAGTGACTGGAACCAGTGTCCACCCAGCTGCCTGAATCAGAAACCTGTACTTCATCCAGGACTCCAAATCGTCCTTTCGCTTTACAAGCTTTCAATTATAACGAATCCAGTCATTCTTTCTCCTTTCTATGTATGACTCGATTCTTTCTCTCCACACTTTTGGCAGCTTCTTTCATTCTGTTCTAACAGTCTTTTTTT
>NW_006486998.1:0-656 GCF_000325575.1 Pteropus alecto | reverse complement strand
TTTTTTAAATAGAGCGATGCTAACTTTCTCAGCCTCTACCCTCTTATCATCGGGTCTAATTACGAGCATGGGAAAGAAATCTGAACTTCCCAGTTCACATTCAGTTTTGTTAGCAACATCACTAATTCTTAATTAGTGATCTTTTTTCCAGCTTTATTAACATATAATGGACATATGACATGGTCAGCATAGGAATATTATGTGATGATTTGATATACGTATACATTGCAAAATGATTACCTCGATAAGGGTAGTTAACATCCATCACTTCACACAGTTACCTCTTTTCTTTTTTATTGGTGTGGTGAGAACTTTTAAGATTTACCCTCTTAGTGTTTTTCAAGTACACAAGACAGTGTTGTCAATTATAGTCGCCACGCTATCCATTAGATGCTAGGACTTACTCATCTTGTACCTTTTGACCACCTTCACCCATTTCCCCTACCCCTACCCGCCTCGACCCCGCCTGAATGCAGATATGGCCATATGACTCGCCTTGGCCACTGAGGAGGGAAGGAATTCAAATGTGATTAAGAACCAGTGAGTGATTCCCAGGAGGTTCCAGTCTAGATGGCAGGGTAGGTGGATGCTGTACCTGCCTCCTCCCATGACCACATTAAAATTGCAGCTAGATTTGGGAACAATCAACCTGGAGA
>NW_006486997.1:0-656 GCF_000325575.1 Pteropus alecto | reverse complement strand
TAATTCCCGCCTTTGCTCTGAGGGCCCAGCTGGGAGCAGGCCTGCTCAGGTGTTTCAGCACCAGCAGCTTAGAGCTTTGCTCCCTCTCCCACCTTCCCAGGCAGGCTTCCCACTGGACAACCAACCCTCCCCCTTTCCTTTCCTCAGTCAGGTGAGCAAATGACTTAGTGCAGATAAGGGTGCTTTTCCAGACACCCATTCGCCTGCATTTCAGGAGAAGAGCCTGGAGCTGGGCGATGTTCTCATTCGAGAGGAGCAGAATGTCTGGCTGGCATCAGGGAGGTGGGGGAGGGGACAGAGGACAGGACCAGGAACCCAAGACAGGGCCGGGGCCGGGACGTGCCTCCCTGCGCCAGCACCAGCCCTGCATCACTGCAGAACTGCCTAGAACTCGAACTGGGTCCCAGGTGACAGCAGGCTCTCTGTCATTTTGGGGTAAGAAAAAGGAGTAGAGGAAAGTAACCATTGTTGGCAAATCAAAAATATAAAGTAGTTCCCTTAGCCACCTGATTCGTGTTGTTTAGGGTGAACCAAAACAGCGCTTCCAAGTTGGTGGTTTGTGAACCAGGGAATCCCTGAGTAAACACACACCACACCACACCGCACCCTCCCTCCTTCTCCCTCTCTCTCTCTCTTTCTCTCGGATTTCCTTGATT
>NW_006486996.1:0-656 GCF_000325575.1 Pteropus alecto | reverse complement strand
TCTACCTAGTTCAGGCCTAATTTCCTCTCTCCTGACTAATGCAGAAGCCTTCTAATTTGGACAGGGGTACCGGTGGGGGTGGGAGGATAAATGACAGGAGGTGAGAAGTGACAGGACCCAACCTGGAATAATCAGCTAAGTCTTCTTGGAAGTGAACCACAGTGTTTGACATAGAAAAGAGGCAGGCATCCTCTGTAGTGGAGGAAGTTTCTGGAGTTTGTAAACAAAGCATTTGGGTTGGACTGTCAAGACTTATGCTGCCTCAAAGAAGAGTCAAAATAGAGGCAATAAAGGAATAGAGAGCGGGCAGGGAGCCGATGCCTAAGACCAGAACTGGCTGTGGGTGGTAATTGAGAGTGTCCCCATCCTCTCCCACTCACCACACCTATGTCACCTTGTTCCTGTTTCCCCTAGTCCAGCTCTGTCCACAGTGCAGTGCAGCCTTCTTCTTCCAGTGAGAGAAGCTTGGGAAGGAGGGAGCTGGGGAGGGAGCATCTGGCTTTATCTTCATAAACTTCTGCTCTTCTCCCAAAAAGGATGTGGAAGCAGAAACTGTTGCACTTGAGAGGGTCCTCAGAGGCTCATGGAAGGCTCTGGCCTCTTCTCTGGAAGTTAACACAAAAGGGACTCCCGTGACCCAGGGCTTTACTCCTGGG
>NW_006486995.1:0-656 GCF_000325575.1 Pteropus alecto | reverse complement strand
AAAAAAAAAAGGAAAGATAGTGATGAGTCTCATTGTTTCTTATTTGGGTGATGGGGTGTACTTAGAATCATTTACAAAGGTTAGAAATATAGGTTATATTCCAGACATGTTCAAGTTGGCATGATGTTTAAGCCATATCAGTAAACATTTGATTTAATATTGTGACTCTGAATCAGCTATTTAGCATCAGAAAAATATATTTTGTGTTAGAAACTGGCAAGCTAGCAATTTCTGCTGTGCCTATACTTGAACTATTAATTTACAGACCACAGAACACTTGCAGAGCCAGAATAATAGTTTTAGTTGATGCCACTTTATAATACAGAATATTGCATGAATAATTATAACAGAGCAATTAATTCTATTTCCCAGTATCAGAGAGTCAGAAAGAAAAAGCCTCAAAATGGATAATCAATACCATTACATGTAATCAGTTGAATTTAGACTGTAGGTGAATATAGGACTAAACTAAGTGAAGTCAGTTACAAATATCCTGATGTGATTAAATAATACTCTGTGGGGATTTATAAAAATATTTGAACAAAAGTATCCATTGGTTCCAGGATAAACTAATCTTAACTTTAATACACTATTTATTTAGTTAGTTAAACGGTGGTTACTGAACACCTATTAAGAGCCAGACACTGTGCTACTTA
>NW_006486994.1:0-656 GCF_000325575.1 Pteropus alecto | reverse complement strand
TCAATGACAAATACTCCTTGAACTTAACCTTCAAATGTTGGTCACTTCACCGGAAATTCGGGGACAGGAGAAATCACCAGGGAGATTGGGTCATTATGACTGTGTCCTCAGCAAGTAACCTTTTTATTTAAGACCCCCTCAGTCATATAGATTTTCAAATGTGCATAGCTTTGCTTAGCTTGTCCTCCTGAAATGACAGCCTTAATCATAAATTCTAATTGGAACAGGATCTACCTCAATTTATTCCTAATGCCTCAGAAAAGCAGAACTGTTTCTAGGAATAAATTGAGATGGATTCTATTCCAATTAACAGTTTGACTCAGTTAAAATGTTGTTAACCCACTGTTGTCCTCTGATCACTATCCAATTCATGGGTAACAAGTTGCTGGCCTCGTCAGAACTAGCAGGAGACGAGAGCCATCTAAATATGGCCACCATTTTAAGTGGTGTGGACCCCGTTCTCTCCTCTTCACCTCACTCTTACTCTCACCTTAGCTGTTTAAGGGGCACTATCAGTTTGCTTTGAGCTGTGATTAGATTGGGGCTATTTTCTCTAAATTGCAAGTAGGATGTTCTCATCTTATTCAGATGAATATCAGTCAGGGTTCCATATCAGTCAGGGTTCTCCAGAGGAACAGAACCAATAGGAGATTATA
>NW_006486993.1:0-655 GCF_000325575.1 Pteropus alecto | reverse complement strand
AATAATAATAATAAGCACTTACTTTGTGCCAAGCAGTTCTAAGCACATTACAGGCATTAATTCCTATAATCGGATATTATTTTGTGGCCCTATGATGAATGTCCCTCTCCCGTGCTGGACTGTAAATTTGCCGAGGCAAGATCTGTGTCTCTATGTGACTTGTCTGACGCATTATCTTCAATAGAGCATTGAGTTTAGAGTAGTGCTCAATGGATATTTTATACCAAAGTGTAGAGAGGTTAAAATACTTGACCACGGTCCGGCTTACCAAGATGTGCCACTGGGTGGGGATCTCCCTTCTTAAGCCCTCTCGAGGGTTGTCGTGAATGTGGGACGGCATAATACAGGTAAAGCAACTGGCATATACTAACTGCTGACTCAAAAAAAAGGAGACTTCTCCTTGATGTCTCAAGGAGGGGAAGCCACTTGCACTCTGGTGTCTGGGAAGTAAGTGAAGATCCAGCTTACCTATGGAGAAAGGGATAAAAGCTTCGTTCTTCTTCACGGCCCCGCTGGCATCCAGAAAGTGGTCAGGGTTGAAGGTGTCTGGTGTTTCAAAGTAACGTGGGTCATAGAGAGCAGAATTCAGGATGGGATATACCTCAGTACCCTGAGGGATGATCACAAGATCAAAGATATTGCCATTTCTTTCCCT
>NW_006486992.1:0-656 GCF_000325575.1 Pteropus alecto | reverse complement strand
TGGGGGAGCAGGCAGAGCCCCAAGCTCCAAGCTTGACTCTTGGGGTTCCCTCCAAGGCCAAGCAGGAGGTGCTGCGGTTGCTCGCTTGGTGGGGACAACAGCACCCCTAAGTGCCTGGTGGGGGCTCCTCCAGGAAACTCTCCAGCCTTCCCAAAGTGCATGCTTGGGCCGTTTCTTGGGACACGCCTCCCCTTCCTTCCAGCAGCAGTCCCCCCATGTGCCAGGAGCTCGCCCCACTTTCTACTCCTGGGTTCAGACTCAGTTTCCCTGAGGCGAAGACCTCTGCGAGGCTGGTCTGTGAAATGGACATAATAAGAGTCTCTCCCACCTAGTGTCGGGGGACGTTTTACAAACGTCACTTTCGTTTCTCTTCTCTAGAACCGACAACTCCCAGTCATTTTATCCAGTCTGAACACGGGGCGGGACAAAGCTCCCACCCCACTCTTCCTTCTGCAGCTCATGAAGCAGCAGCTCACAGAAACCCTTGTCTTCAAAAGGCTTCCGGAGAAGTTACTGGATCTTTGCACCCTGGTGGCGTCCAGGTTAGGGAGCTGGCAGTCCATAGGGAGAGCAGGAACATGGGAGGTAGGGTCTCACCCCAGGATCAGAGGCTTCAGGATCTAGGGAGGGGCCAGGTTTCCCTGTGCACGCGCGCG
>NW_006486991.1:0-656 GCF_000325575.1 Pteropus alecto | reverse complement strand
CTGTTATCTTTGGATGGTCTGATTTGTAGGTTACATTGTAACATTTTCTTACCCATAGAATTTAAAGAATCTTGGCGATGACCCTCTTTGTTGGAGATGACCTCCTTGGGGACCCTCTGCCTGTTTTCTTTCTGTTTCCTAATGGGGTAGCTATTGACAATTCTTTGGGACTATCTCACACATTGCAGGACTTTTAGAATTCCTGGTCCCCCAGTCACTATGACAATCAAAACATCCTATTTTTCTACATTTCTACTGTCCCTGCAGAGGGCTGCCACCTTTAAAGAGGACCATGGGAGCTCTTTGTGTGCTAAACTGCCTCCTTTAGAATTCTTTTTCCTAACCGATTTTAGGTCTTTTCAAGACACATTATGGGTCTATATTTTCTAATCTAATTCTTTGTAGTCTATAATAAAAGTGGTTAATGAACACGTTTTCTGTTTTTATAAACAAAAATAATTTGCTTATAGGAACCCCTCAACCCCCAATCTGTATAATCTCTTTAATCTTGCTCTCTTTTTGCAGGTTGATTTCCCCCGGAATCTTGCCAAATCTGTAACTGTAGAATAAGGAGCATCTGAAACTGGGCGATTAAGCTACATAAGACACCTTTTGTATTTAAAACTTTGATTTAAAATATCACTCCTTTAAGCCTT
>NW_006486990.1:0-656 GCF_000325575.1 Pteropus alecto | reverse complement strand
AAGGCAGCTCTCGATGGACTGATTTGAAAAATGTGCAGGATATATTAAAAAGTAAAAGGTAAAATACCAAGATGCTACAATTTGTGCAAAAGGGGGCAAAGGACTATATGCACCTTTATATTGGCAGACTCTCTGGAAGGACATGCACAGAGCGGGACCCAGTTATCAATTCCATAGCGAGGAACTGGGTGATTAGAGGACAGGGATGGGAGGGAGACTTTTCACTGTACGTTCTGTTCTAAATTTTAGATTTTGCACCTATTAAACAAATAAATACAATTTGCTTTGTAAAAAAAACATTAAAATCTGCTTTATAAAAACACTCCGCGAGGTATAACATGCATGCACTTCTTCATTCATTTATTCAACAAAGATGTATCTTGCCTCACCCCATTTCTTGTCTCAGTTGTATGGAAAGGCCATGGCACAGCTGAGGCTGTGAAGACCCAGCACCCATGAGAAAAGTGAGTCCGTGGTGCGCTGGAGCCTAGAGGAGGGATCCGTTCAGTCTGAAGCCTGAGGGTCCCCAGGAAAGTTTGATGGAAAAGATGTCATTTGAACTGAGACTAAGGAAGGCGAAGGATTGTTGTTTGGTGAAAAAGAACATTCTAGACAGAGAGAACTCTCTGGGCAGTAAGGAGCTTGAGAAAAGGCAC
>NW_006486989.1:0-656 GCF_000325575.1 Pteropus alecto | reverse complement strand
TTTTTTCCATGGGACACCATTTTTATTTGACAAATCGTGGTCATTCAAACGAGGGTATTCATTCGGTCAAGCCTGACCAAGTTCCTTCACAGGGGCAATGACCCGCGACGTGCAGAAGCGGGAGCTAAAGCCCAGAAAAGTCAGGGGAACAGGAGGAAACTTCATGGGGTGGGAGCAAGATCCCAGCTCAGGTCCGCGAGGCTTGAAACCGTGCCCTTCGTCTGCTCTCGCCTGCCTTTGGGATGCTCTTACCAGCGTGTAGGACTTTTAAAACCCTTAAACAAGAACGTCCGCTCTAAGGCAGGGAGGGCTCTGACCTGTGGGGAGCAGAGGCCGCTTTTCCCCGGACCCACGTGCTTTGGCCTTCAGCTCACGGTCCACGTTCCCCCAGCTTCGGTTCAAAGTTCCTCCTGCAACACCTTTGGGTGGCCCCTGGGCTCTTCACCCAGTGCTACGAGGACACGTGGACACAGGCGCGTGGCACGCAGGCTGCCACACACAGCAGCCGTCTCGCAGCCACGTGAGTCGCTTCTCCAGGTGACGGCGAGTGCCGAGCTGCCTCCCGGCCAGGGCCCAGCGGCCACAACGCAGCAAGATGCCCGTTCTTTTCCGAACCAGGTTGCTCTCCCCGCTTAATTTCCTGCCCGAACCTCACT
>NW_006486988.1:0-655 GCF_000325575.1 Pteropus alecto | reverse complement strand
AGGGGCATATGACGCTGTCATTGCCACAAACGGCCACATCGTGTCCTATGCGATGGCCTTGGAGAAAGCGGATTCGAGAGTGCAGGGGACATAATACATCGGCTGAGAATTGTGGTCGAGGGGACCAGAGATGTCGGGGAGGGACACGAGGCCGGGCTCGCTTAACGCCATTGGCCGAGGGGTAAGGACAGAATCACAACGCCCTCTGCCTTTACTTTCGTGACCTTGACTGTTTTCACGGGAATATAGTGATGACTGCGTTACCCACATATCCTTTTACAGAAATGACATGTGATCCTCCACATATTGCAAATGGTGGCTACGGTCCTAAAAGGAACACATACAGACTCGAGGATGAAGTCACATACTGGTGCAAAGATGGCTTTTATCCCGTGACCCGAGGATCCACGGCCAAATGCACGAGAACCGGCTGGGAGCCGCCTCCACGATGCAGCTGTAAGTTCCAGGCACGTCTTGACCTGCTTCTTAACTCTGAAATTGCTTTCTCTGAAACACGCAAAAATGGAGACCCGGAAGGTCCAAATGTTTGCCTTATGTCAATGCAAAGCAGAGGATTTTCGAGGCTTCTTTGCTTTTACAAAGCAGCCAATGACAAGTCGGAAAAAACCATATCATTGTAAGTGAGAAACCCATT
>NW_006486987.1:0-656 GCF_000325575.1 Pteropus alecto | reverse complement strand
TGTGAGCAGTGCTTCCCCACATCTCTCTCCCTCAGCTACTCCTGCTCAGGCCAGTGCTTCTCACACTCAAGGCGGGTCAGTCACATTACAAACCTTTCCATGCTCCACTCTGTTCCCGCTGCACCTCGTATGACCTGGAGGAAGAGAAGTCCTCTCTCCTTCTCTCTGGGGGTGGGAGAAAACCAGCAGTATCCTGATGACACTCCTGGCCTCTTCAGCATCCACCTCTGTCTATCTAGCAGGATGGTGTTTGACTCTTTTTTGGACCCCTTTGGGTGCATTTTGAGTCTCGCACTGTCCTAGCACCTATTGATTTGTTCTTGGCCTTTGGGAGCTATAGTAGGCTGAAAAACGTCCCCCAAAGATATTAGGCCCTAATAATATCTAGAGTCTGTGAATATTACCTTATATGGCAAAAGTCATGATTAAACTAAGGATGCCGAGATAAGATTATCCTGGATTATCCGAGTGGGCTCTTAATGCAATTATAAATATCCCTACATATAAGAAGGGGCTGGAGGGAGATTTGTCACATAGAATAGGAGGAGGCGATGTGACCGGGGGCAGAAATAAGAAAGCTTCAGTCACACATTGAGGAATGCCAGGGGACACCAGAAGTTGGAAGAGGCGAGGCAGCAATTCTCCCCTAGAGCTTC
>NW_006486986.1:0-656 GCF_000325575.1 Pteropus alecto | reverse complement strand
AGTCATCTACTACCAAGTGGTTCATTGAACATTTTATATTCCCACTGCAGAGATCTCACTTAAAATTTTGCTGGATTCTACACTTTCTGCAATAAACCTTCGAATGATGTGCTAAGACAACACGATGTACTTGAAGCTTAACTCACACACCTTTGGGAATGCACACTATTATGGAACAGGCAGGAGGCACACAGATAATTTCCAAAAGGGTTTCCTTCACTGTGGCTGTGCATCGCATCCATGTTTGTGCACCAGTCCTTGTGAGAGAAATCTAGAGAGCGGCTGGAACAAGGCAATTCCACTTCACACCTGGCACACAGGGGCTGCTCCTTTTCGTGCTGGCTCTCCAGGGCCACCTGCATTCCAAGTTTGTCTGTACCTGCACAGGCTTAGCTCTTCCCTTAGAAGAGCCATTGGGAGGGGCAAAGGTGTGCTTCCGGGACCAGGAGATCATCTTCTAGGCTCCTTAAGGTCAGTCCCTTGTGTTCTCTGTCTTGAAGGAGCTCTTACACATTTGGATTAACACAGCTAAGAGATGCAGTGGGTCTTTTTATTTCACAGATTAGCAGACATCAAAAATCAACACTGGGAAAGCACTTCCTTCCGAGGTCAGAAAGACACTTCATGGGATGAGTTCAGACTGAGACCTGTGGGTG
>NW_006486985.1:0-656 GCF_000325575.1 Pteropus alecto | reverse complement strand
AGTGGGCGCCTGGGGGGGGAACTGCCCTTGGGTTCTGGGAACCGGGCTGGGCGGGGCCAGCTGGGAGCCGGGGGTGGGGAGGACGGCCATGCGAGCGGCACCCACGGCCGACCACCCGGCTTCCTTCCCAGAAGAAAACGTTCCGGAGGCTGCCCTGCCTCAGCCGCTCCACACGCGATCCTGGGAGCAGGCCTGGCCGGGGGGACGCGGGGGCTGCAGGGCTAGGAGGGGCTGCGGGGGCTCCCCACGGGGAGGACGCAGGACCCGGCACAGTTTGCACAGGGCCGTGCTGGGCGTGGGAGCAGGGGAGCAGCCCGCCACCCCCGAGGGCAGCGGGGACAGGGCACACTGAGACAGAGGGCCAGAGAGGTGGCGGGAGCAGAAAGGGGCCTGAGGTGGCGGGAGTTGGGGACCGGTGGGCAGGGCGGAGAATGGCCGGGGCCTCAGAAGGGCGCGCGCGAAGGCCCGCAGCCCGGTGGTCAGGGCGAGCGGTCCGTGCAGCCACAGGGCCCGGTGGGCATGTGAGCGAGTGTGCGTGAGTGTGCATGGCCTGTGGCCGTGTGCCGGGGGGTGCGGGTGTGGCCAGCAGGCCCAGGGCGCGTGGCCAGGGCTGGGGCCTTCTCAGCCTGCAAAGCCCCAAGGTGAGGACCTCGTGA
>NW_006486984.1:0-656 GCF_000325575.1 Pteropus alecto | reverse complement strand
GTGGACATGGGATAGATTTTAGTTTGTGCAGCAGATGCCAAGATTCAGTTAAGGGATAGGAAGAGAAGCAGGCCCGCCACCTGGTAATGAACCCAACTGGGAGGGGAAGGGTCTCCTTCTGGTAGCTGGCTCTTAGTCTGTTCCATAAGGAGAGCAAACATCAGCAGGGGGCCTGGAGCCTGGTGGAGGACATTTCCAAGGAGGAGGGGAGCACGATAGGTGGTTTGGGTTGGGGGCCCTGCAATGGAAAGAATCGGTTATGCTGCCCACCTCTAAATTGCCCAAGGCCCTTCAAAGATTATACTGACTCTGGGAATGGCCACCGGCCACCTATGAGTGAAGACATTCATGTTAAAGTTTCAAACTGAATCCAGTAATATATAAAACTGAAAACGCATCACAACCAAGTTGGGTTTATCTCTCAAATCCAAACATGGTTTAACATTAGCGAATCTGTTAAGATAACGTGCCATATTAAAATATGAAAGAAGACCTGTTCTAGAATGCTCATAGCAGTATTCTTTGAATTACAAAAAAATTGGAATCATTTAAAATGTTCATCAGTAGAACAATGAATATGTGAATTATGATATATTCATATAAGGGAGTACTGTGCAGCAGTAAATGATGCACAGGCCAGTGTTTTATATATATAT
>NW_006486983.1:0-655 GCF_000325575.1 Pteropus alecto | reverse complement strand
TTTTTACAAATATTATTCTGTTCTTATAAGTGAAGCTACTAAACATACTTATTTTAAATCATTTTAAAGTTGTTCTACCATTTTAAATTTACTTACAGAGAGTATCTATTTCCCAATTATTTTTTACTGTCTTTCCTGGTATGCAAGCATATTTTAAGTAGGTTTATTTCCTTCTTTCCTGTCTCTCTGCCTACTCTGACCACTCGCTGATTGATAAGTTTTGACACTGTCTCCACTCAATCTATTAGGATTCCCAGTTCTTACAATATCACCCATGTGATATTGGGGATATTCTACATGGCTGAAAACCTATGTCTGCTTTCTCTACACCTCCCATCATAAACAATTTCTTATGAGCTACAGCCTTAATTAAGAATCCAAAAGGCCTTTTCCACACTTATTTTACAGAAACCATCAAACTTGATTCAGGTAGAGAGAAGCTATGTAAGGGGATCTTTTAATTCCCATTATCTCGGATTTTCAATTCTCAGCCACTCTGCCTATTTTTGAATTTGGATCCCTGCAAACTCCAGCTCCTTATTGTTTTATGTTTCTATTCAGTTTTCCATTCACACAAAAGTATTTATTTTTGAGCCATGTTACATCTCTTCCAATTTTTTCTTTTTATATTTTGGTTGCGATTGCTTTGTTTTTT
>NW_006486982.1:0-655 GCF_000325575.1 Pteropus alecto | reverse complement strand
GATCCAGAGCAGCACCCTGGGACAGTTTTGCATTTACCTGTCATGTGGTTCCCTGGTACCACATTGCATTTAGCTGTCATGCCTCCCCAGTCTCCTCTGATCTGTGATAGTTCCTCAGTCTTCCCTTGTTATTCACGACCTTGACAGTTTTGAGAAGTACTACTCAGATATTTTGTGGAGTGTCCCTCAATTTGAGTTTCTCTGATGTTTTTCTCCTGATTAAACTGGTCTTAAGGGTTTTGGGCAAGAATATCGCAGAGGGGAAGTGCCTTCTCCTCACATCATGTCAAGGGGCATGTGATAGCCACATGACATCACAGATGATAGTAACCTTCATCACATGGTAAGATAGAGTTTTCCAGAGTTCACTGCAAAGTTATTGTTTTAATAGTTTTAAGATGGAGAGAGGTCAGGTTTTAAAAGAATATTTAGTGACACGGAGCAAGTGTCATATGTGGCGTTGAGCATAGGCTTAACGCTGGATCCATCATGGATTCAGCCATGGGGAAGCTCTCAGTCTTGCCTCCCTGAGATGGACTGATTTTTGTACATTGGTTTCTCCGCTGCTGGAGAGGGAGAAAGAGAACAAAAGTTCATTTTCCGTGGATGCCTTTGTGCACATTCTTCAACCTAGCTTTACAAGCTGTGGAATCGA
>NW_006486981.1:0-655 GCF_000325575.1 Pteropus alecto | reverse complement strand
CTGTGGCTCTTTGCTATTGTTGACATTTTTCTTTGTTGCAATTCATTTTCCAAAACAGTTTCCAGAAAATCTAGAACCATCTTTTTAGGTTGACTCTTATTTTATTTCTTATATAGGTATATACTCTTCCCCACAATCAGTGTAGAAGAAACCATTTTAATTTCTGAATGGTTCCTCTCTTGAAGAGGGTACTAGACATATCAGTCACTCGTGAGGAAAGGAACTGGGAAGAAAAGATCAAAATTGTCTAAAGTGATTCCAAACCAAATCCACTTCAGGGGCACAGCTAGGTCCCATTGCATGAGTTACTTTAGTGCCCTGGGTCAGTTTCAAGGGTCAATCATAGC
Source organism: Pteropus alecto (assembly GCF_000325575.1). Classification (NCBI taxonomy): domain Eukaryota; kingdom Metazoa; phylum Chordata; class Mammalia; order Chiroptera; family Pteropodidae; genus Pteropus; species Pteropus alecto. Next base: position 308 of record NW_006486981.1, on the reverse strand, counting down.
TCTTACACTGACTCAGCTGCTAGACTGAGAAAAATCCTTAACTGCTCCACACCTTAATTTCCTCATGTAAAATGAGGACAGTAACAGTAGCATCCCCCTAGGGATACAGAGAAGATTAAAGGTTATAATTCTATTGTCTAACAATAGTTCTTGGTACGTGGTAAGTGAGAGAAATGTTAAAACAACAAATGGAAGGTATATCACACCCATCAGGGCAACCCATAGAAATTCCAGATGCTGTGTTATCCAGGTGCTTACAGAGCAAAGAATCATTAACAAAACCACGAGGGACCATGGTATCTGCTGGC
>NW_006486980.1:0-655 GCF_000325575.1 Pteropus alecto | reverse complement strand
CTCTGCCATCACTCACTGCCATCACCTGCTCTGTTTCTTTTAATTGCTTTTAATGCTTTTTATGCTAACACCTAAAAAGTACACACATTGATGCTTTGGGGGAAAAAATCAATGCCGTTTCAAAATGGAGCACTCAGGTTCTCAACACTGAGCTTGTATCATGCCCATGGCACACACTCTATTAATCAAATGGGCCTGGGCTGTAATGAGGAGGCATCTGCCTCAAATAGAGACTGAAAGGTTTCCCCCCATCTCCTCTGGGTATACAACAAGAAATACTGGAAGATGCGAAGTATACAAGATTTAGATAAGACTTCAAACCATCGTGATGGGAGGAGTTGTTGGATGCTGGAATCTACAGGTGAGCCACATTATTAGGACCACATGCTCTAATAACCTCTGGATGTGGATCAGAAGAAAACGTAACCAGAGAATGTAACCAAGGAAGAGTGGCTTTCTCTTTCTCAAGATGAATCTTTCTAACTTTCTGGTGAGGGTTGTTTTAGTATCAGCGTTTATCTACAGAGACAGTCAAACTCTCAGGTATCCTTAGTAACTTTACTTCTATTTTCTTAAACACTAATTGCTTCCCAGAAGAGAACAGAAGAAACCACCTAAAAAATGTTACTAACTATTGCTTCAGTAACCAAAGTGA
>NW_006486979.1:0-655 GCF_000325575.1 Pteropus alecto | reverse complement strand
AAAAAAGGAAAGAAACTCTGAACTAATAGCTCTTATCCACAGAGAACATATTCCAACCCCCATCATGATTTTGTGCTTCAGCAATTTCCTCTGACTGCTAGAAATCCTACTCTTCTCATCCATCTCAGTAACTTCTGTTATTTCCAAGTGGTAATAAAGATCTCCAGGGCTGAGAGCTCCAGGTTTCTGATTGTCAAGTTCTCATCCTGAGAAAATTGTTATTCAGAAACAAGAGTATTAAAGCTGGGTGTGTGGCCTCATTCTAGATAAGATTAAAATAGAATCTGAAGAAGGCAATATTTAGGTAGGAGGATAGAAGAAAGTGTGAGAAATCAATTTCTTTACAGAATCACCAAGCACATAAAAATTCTTTCACTTGTGTACCTTTGTACATATACATACATAACAATGTGTACACACATGTTGGATTAGGTATGAAAATCAGGAATGAAAGATAAAAATAGGGTAAAATGAGATTAGGAAAGGTTGTAGAGATGGTAGCTAAGTCTATGCAGAGATAAAGTTTGTGTTACAGATAGTAAAAAAGAAGTGATGGATAAACGAAAATAAATGATGAATAAAATCTAAGGAATCAGGTAATCACTAAAGTTAACATCACTTTGGTGGGGGGGGGGGCGTGCGATGGTGACCACAT
>NW_006486978.1:0-655 GCF_000325575.1 Pteropus alecto | reverse complement strand
ACAAACAAACAAACAAACAAACAAACAAGGATTGGTGAGGATGTGGAGAAATTGGAGACCGTGTGCTTTGTCGGTGAGAATGTAAAACGGTGCGGCCACTGTGGAAAACAGTATGACATCTCTTCAAAAAAGTGACCATAGAGTTACGATATGATCCCGCAATCACGCTTCGGGGTGTACACCTCAAAGAAGTGAAAGCAGGAACTGAGACTGATATTTGTACAGCCAAGTTCACAGCAACGTTAGTTACGACAGCCAAAGGTGTCCACGATGGGTGAACGGATAAACGGTCATATAACGGAATCTTATTCAGCCTTAAGAAAGAAGGAAATTCTGGCCCGTGCTACAGCGTATACGAACTTTGGAGACGTTCTGCTAAGCGAAATAAGACAGTCACCAAAGGAAAAATGTGTTTCCACTGATAGGAGGTACCGAGAGAGGTCAAATTCAGACACAAAGCAGAAGGGTGGCTGCTGAGGGTGGGGAATAGGGCGGGAGGGGGAGAGCTGTTTAATGGGGACAGAGTTTCACTTTGGGAAGATGAAAGTCCTCCAGACGGTGGTGGTGGCGGCTGCACACATCCTGAAAATCCTTGATGCCACAGAACTACTCTTAAAACTCGTTCGAATGGTAAATTTTTTCCTGTGTGTATCGT
>NW_006486977.1:0-655 GCF_000325575.1 Pteropus alecto | reverse complement strand
TAGATTTCATCCCAGACTTGCTGACTTTCCATAGCTAACCATCACCCCACCTCCCATAAAGGGAAAATCTCATGTGGTCGCCACCTCCAAATCTGACTTCTCACACTGTGAACCTGGGAGCCTCTTGTTTAGAGTTGTTATTTCTCCTGCACGTCCTCCTCCTCACCCTCCTTCTCCTCCTCCTCCTTTCTCATTATCCAAAATGGACTCTTAGAAACTCAGGTTGAAAAATACAAGTTAACGGTACAGGAGACTCCACCTAACAAAGCCACCAGCTTACTAATAGATGAGCTATATTTATCTGTGAAACTGTAAGAATGAGACATTGCAAGTTAGATAAATGAACTGCTTTATGAAACTGAAGACAGTGGACTCTCCTGGGAGCAATTTCCACTTAACAGCTGGACTTTAATTAAGCTGAAGAGGGTGCATCAAGAGGCAGGGCTAAGTTAATAGTAAAGTAACACTGTGCCAAAATTACTTGTGAGAGGAATGCTTAAACTTCTTGGATAAAAATTAAATTTTAATACAAAAAGTGTAGTGCCTTTTGGCTGCCATTTTGAACACTAATTCTTCTCCATTGAATAATTATGGGTTAATACATGCTGTTGGAAAGATACCAATAACAATAATCTGGTTCTTTATTTTAATACAA
>NW_006486976.1:0-655 GCF_000325575.1 Pteropus alecto | reverse complement strand
CTCCTCTCATGAGCACATCAAAATTACAACTAAACTACAGAAGAAACATCATTAAGAATCGCTTGAAGTTCAACTGAACAGAACTCCAACTAAAAACATATTGATGAAGCCACATCGAGACTGGTAGGAGGGAGACACACACAGAATGTTCTGGTCCTGAACATATGTGTGGCAGTTAAAAATAATAAGGGATATTTCAGCTTCAGAGATCATCCTGGAAGAGCGAGGGTTCCTAGCCCCACACTAGGGTTCCAGACCATGAAAGAAAAGTCTCCACAGCTTCTGGCTGTGAAAACTAGTGGAGATTTTAGCTGAGCGAGGCGGAGGGTGGCTGAAGTCCCAGATGTTCCTCTTAAGGGGCCCATGTGCAGACTTGCTAGCTGACAGATTCACTTGCTATGAGCTCCAGCAATGGGGAAGCAGAACAAAAGGCAGCAGGGACATATGAGGAGGAACCGAATTGTCTGAATTTAGGGGCAAGGGCTGGAGGGGCAGCTTTCTCCAGACAAAAGTGCTGGAAGAAGCCACTGTTTCTTTGTTGAGCCCTCCTGCTCCTGGCCTGCAGACACAGGTTGCTGCCATATCAGAGTCTCCATCAAGCTAACACAGGTCGTCTCCTCTCCTCCCCCGTAATTCCATGAGACCCTACCCCACC
>NW_006486975.1:0-654 GCF_000325575.1 Pteropus alecto | reverse complement strand
CCCTCCCCCACACCCCACCTCCCACTCCCCGTTGCGAGTTAATCATTCTTTATGTTGAAATTTCCTGTTCAAATTATTGGTATGGTTTCTGAGGTCTAACTAAACCCTGAGTAAAAAAGAAGATGTTAGAAACATCTTCTTTCGAGAGTTTGTAAAAACACACTACTTAGAGAGAAGCAAAGATGAGAATTATGTTCAACCTCACAGAAACCATGTAAGTTAGAAGGCATCGAAGTATTTGAATTGTTGAAAGAAAACTCCCAACATAAAATTCTGTGTGCTGTGAAATTATCCTTCAAAGGTGAAGGAGAAATCAAGACTATTTTAGATAAACAAAAATTAAAGTAGTGTTTGGCTGGTAAACTTGCCTTGTAAGAAATGTTAAAAAGATTTTAAAGAAATGTTAAAATCTGAATTTCTGACCAATATCATTTTTCAAAGAAGAGACATGGAAAATGATATAGGTCAGAAATTCAGATTTCCATAAAGGAAGAACATCGGAGAAGGAATAAATGAAAGTAAAATGAAAACTTTTATATTTTTTTGCTCTTAATTGATTTAACAGATAACAACAGTTAGTTCAAAATAATAATAGCAATAATGTATTCCATTAGGTATGCACACATATATGCACAGAAATGTATGTTTATATGT
>NW_006486974.1:0-655 GCF_000325575.1 Pteropus alecto | reverse complement strand
AGTTCCCAGGTGATGCTCATGCTGCTGATTCCAGGACCACACTTTGAGAGCCATTGCTCTAAAGCGGTGATTCTCACCCCCGGCCCTACATTACAATCATCTGGGGAAGCTTTCAGAAAGGACTGCCTGGGTCCCGACTCCTGAAATTCTGATTTAATTGGACTGGGGATGGGCCTGAGCATATGGATTTTCGAAAGCTTCCCAGGTGATTGAATGTGATACCAGGGTTGAGAACCACTGTACTTCTAGAAGTTTCCAGATATGCATGCTCTTCTCTTACTCCCAGCTCAGCAACTCAGGAGGATGGATATAAACAAGTCATTATAAGGTTTGTTGGATATAAACAGGCCATTTGAAAGCCAACTGGAAAGAAATTCTGCTTGGAATTTCCTGCTAGTTAGGACTAATGACTCCAGCTTATGGTGACACAGTTTGGAATGCTGGGCTCCTGAGCAAACATCTCCCACAGAGTCTTCTTAAATTATAAAATAATCGACTTGGCAGCCCCTCCCCACATTAACAGAAAGGCCCAGTGTGTGGATTTCAGCCTAGTCAGAGGAGAAAATAGGCAAGCTGCTCCCTGGGTATGGTGCCCCTCATGGGAGAGAAGGTGCCATTTGGCCGGGACTTCTCATTTACAAGGATGATGCTGATG
>NW_006486973.1:0-655 GCF_000325575.1 Pteropus alecto | reverse complement strand
CGACTTCCTTCCACGACTCTGGTGCCTCACTGACGCCTTGGGCGAGCTCACAAAGTTACCGGAACAGCAATCGCTAACATTTCTCTTTGCCTGAACCAGCATCGTGCCAGGCAGGCAGCAGCCAGCCACCAACAACTCCTCGATCAAGCCCCAGCTTCAGTGGCATTTGGGACAGTGCCTGTGTTTGTTTCTTAGAGTTGCCAGAGCAAAGTACCGCACACCGGGTGACTTAAAACACCATAAAGTCATCGTCTCTGAGTTCTGGAAGCGGGAGGTCCAAAATCTGGGTGTCAGCTGTGGGGGAGGTCTCTTCCTGCTTGGTGGCCCCAAGGGTTCCTTGGCTTGTGGCAACGTCACTGCAGTCTCTGCCTCGGTCTTCACATGGCTGTCTTCCCTGTGTGTCTCCGTGTCCTCGTGTGGCCATCTTCATGTAAGGACACCGGTCACATTAGCTCAGGGGCCTACCTTACCCCAGTAGGACCTCGTATTAACTCCTTATGTCTGCAGTGCCCCTATTTCCACATGTGTAAGTACTGAGGGTTTGGACTTCAGCATACGTTTTGGATGGATGGAATTCAACCTGTAAGAACAGCACCCTGATCAAGGAACACGCAGATACTGAGGCCTTAAGCTGCAGCATCCTGTTTTCTGATGA
>NW_006486972.1:0-655 GCF_000325575.1 Pteropus alecto | reverse complement strand
TTAATTCCTTCCGCATCTCTACAACTACCATCATTTATTGACCTTGTTCTTCATCCAGACACATGACCTGTGTCTCTAATCTCTCTATTCATTCCTTCCAACCACATCCATTTTACCTTCATTTAGCTTCTGCCTCTAACTCGGCCATTTATCAGGGTACACATTCCCCTTCCTTCATGATGCATTGCCTGCACATTTTTGGTTAAATTCAACTATAAAAATGTTACATATATCTATACAGTGAGCTCTGCCCCACCCCTGCCATCTCCACATCTGTCTCCCGAAGGAAACATCTTCCAATTTTTTCAGATACTGCTTCAAGCATTTACTTCATATTTCTAAAACACGCTTATACAGTACAACTCTTAATCTTTCACTTTCCGATATTATATATGGATCTCCTCAACGAATATGAGGATTTATTTCCCTCTCGACCTTTCCCTTTTCCTATCTGTCAAATCTAATTATGTTTCAATCGCTTTTGGTATTTTCATTATTATGTCCATGTTAATATAATTCAGAGTTTAGTCATTTCATATACTGTCATTATACTTTCTTTCCATGGAGTTAATAACTGTATACTTTTTTTTTTGCTTACATTTTATGTACTTACCACTATTTTAATCCCAAACTTTCCACTAAGTGTATCTGTCCT
>NW_006486971.1:0-655 GCF_000325575.1 Pteropus alecto | reverse complement strand
AGGCCCGACCCTGCTTAGCTTCACAAGATCAGATAGGATCGGGCTTGCTCAGGTTGGCATCTCAGGCACTTTAAAACAGTGAGTTTTAAGGCATGTGAGTTCCATCCCAATTTAAAAATTGCCATTTTCACTTTTCAGCTACTGTGAATTGCACTGCTATGATTTTCGTGTACAAGGACTCGTTGGATTTCTAATTCTTTAGGGCAGACTCGTTACTGGGCTGCCTTTATTTGGCACGCCAGCCACCTGGAGCTTCGGGGAGCCCCCCCCCGCCCCCTTGCACAACTCCCGCGCACCCTTCTCCCTAGCTGGGGACCAGCCGCTGGCCACCCCGTGTCTTCCTCACCTGGCGGAAGCGAGAAGTCCCTTGACGCCTGTAGCGGATCCAGTACTTGAGTGAGAAGATCTCTGGGAAGGGCCAGGACTTGGGGGGCCCCCACTGCACCCCCAGCTGCTGCCCGGGGAGGGGGCTCAGGCGCACCTCTTCTGGAGGGTCCGGTTTGACTAATGGATGAACAGGCCGGGTCAGCGGATGGCGGATCGATTCACTCATTCAAACAGCCAACGAACATTAATTGACGGCCCACTGAGTGTCCAGCGGTGTTCTGGACACTGGGGATCCAGCAGTAACCAACACAGACCCAAGCCCTGTCCC
>NW_006486970.1:0-655 GCF_000325575.1 Pteropus alecto | reverse complement strand
GCCCATAGTTCCAGCTTATGTCCTGGGTTTGCCTGAAGGCAGTTATTAATAACAGTCCCAGTATGCACCAGGAGTGAGGTCTCCGTAGCGCTGGCTCTGTTCTTGGTCCCCAGACCTGCTCTGTGTCACAATCTCTTGCGTTGCTGACTTCCTCCTATATGGAAACACTACCACATTATCACCTGAGTCTCGGTGACGTTAAGTCACGTGCCAAGGGTGACACAGCTAGACGTAGAGTCTCAGCCTGCGGAGATGCGGTCGGATGTGACTGCTGTCTCTCCTAGGGGGTGACTGTGCCCAGAGGAGGTGCAGAAAAGAAAGACACTAACACCGACCATCTGATTGTGCCAGGCACCATCTGACGTGGTCTCTCATTCAGTTCTCCCAATGTCTTCACAAGGACAGTTTTATTTTCTTCTTTTGACAGACAGGGAGGTCAAATGATTCATTAGCTCAAGGTCACCCAGCAGGTGACTGACAGCACCGCGCCTCAAACCCAAGGGATCCGAATCTACAGCACATTCCCTTCCACCAGATGCCAGAAGAGGAGGGGAAGGGGCGGGGGAGGCCAAACGAAGCAGAGGGAGCGCGGAACAAATCTCTCCTGTTTGTGTTCTGAGTCACCCTGACCCGCGCCCTTTTGATCCAGGAAGGC
>NW_006486969.1:0-655 GCF_000325575.1 Pteropus alecto | reverse complement strand
TGTCCGCGGAGCCCCGCCCCCGCCCTGTCCCCTCTCTCTGCAGAGTATCGGCAGCTCTGACAAGGCTTTGATTATCTCGTCGGCATGAGCCTGAGGCTTGTCACTTGTCAGGTCTGAGCTGACAGTCCCAGCGCTGATGAAACAATTGGAGGGAGATTGGCTGTGGGTGAGGAGGGCTGGGGTCAGCCACCCCGACTCGTGTCTGCACGTGAGAAGGGGTCTCGCCCCTCGCTAATGGCTCCAGGCTCAGCGTGGGGAGCTGGGAGGGGCTGCGGCTGTCTCGGGGACAGGGACAGAGACAAACAGCCCGTTCTGTCCCGTCCACTCTCCAGTGGCGATGGTGGGAGCCCCTGAACCTGTGCTCGCCCCCCGTCCCCGCACAGCGGGGCTGGGTCACCCCACACCCAGCCCGACACTGACCACTGGGAGGGAGATGAGGCAGAGTTAGCGGCGGGCTCAGGCACGCGGCAGAGGAAGGAGGCCACTGCAGAGCCACGTTTACTGTCCCCACAAAGCGGGCCACCCGTCATCACGAGCCACGCCCTTCCTGCGCTCGGTGCCCTGCGGCCGCCACCCGTGTGTGCCGTGCAGGCTGTTACTGTGGCATTTTACAGAAAAATACACATAGGATCTCGTCAAGGTCACTCAGGGGTGG
>NW_006486968.1:0-653 GCF_000325575.1 Pteropus alecto | reverse complement strand
CTGGAAAAGGCAAGGAAACAGATTCTTCCCTAGAGACTCCAGACTGAGCGTAGCCCTGTGAACTGATTTCAGACCTCTGACCTCCATAGCTGTAAGAGTATAAATGTGTGTTGTTTTAAGCTACCAAGATTGTGGTAATTTGTTACAATAGCTAAAGGAAACTAAGATGCTAGGCACTCTAATTTTCAAGAATGATAGTCAAAGAGAATTAGAGAAATAAATGAAAATTCTCTAAAGGATAGCATTATAGATTCATAAATAATAATTAGAGATTTTATGCAAATTAACTTTTTAGATCTCACTAGAATGGATGATTGAGTTTTTACGAAAAGACAAATTATCACATGGACCAAAGAGTAGGAAATCGAAAGCAGGCACCAGCTGTGCTTTGTATGTTTTCTCCACATGTGCACTCATGCTGGAGAAGGCCACTGCAGGAAATTCCACAGCTTAAGGTTCTGTGTCCATTATGATCATGATCCTAACCTCGGTTAGGTCCTCAGTGTGGACCCTTCTGTGTTTTTCTCTAATCAGTTCTTGCTCATTTTCTACAGGGACCATTTCGTGAATTGTCTACATGCCTCAAAACCATCAGTCCACTGCTCTTAACAGATGGGCTGACCTCCATTTTCACAGAGAAAATAGAAGCGACC
>NW_006486967.1:0-654 GCF_000325575.1 Pteropus alecto | reverse complement strand
GGGTCCTCATGTCCATAAACTTCTGTTTCTTTTTTGGTTTGTTGCTCTGTCTTGTCTCAGAAGGGCCTCAGCCAAAAACTCAGAAGCGGAGAGAGAAATTATTTTTCCTCCCTTATAGGTGTCAAGAGGTCTAATTTCCTTCTTTTGCATGTGCTCTGGTTCACTTGAGTCGGTTTCTATGGATTCCTTTTCCTCCTGATTATCGATCACATTTTTTGCTTTTTAGCGGGTCCAGAATTTGTTCGACCGCGTGCTTCAACGTTAGGCTCTTGCACATTGTTCAATGTCGGTGGCCCTTCAGCAGTAGGCTCAGGTAGCCAGAAAGAAGCTGGCCATCTCCCAACCCCCAAGCGTTCGTGGAGGCCCAGCCTCCTCTCATCTTCGCCCTTGACGCTGAGCTTCTGAACCCTGCTTTCTGCCTTCCTCGTGCTCCCCAATCCCATTTGCTACCGGGAATGCAATACCGCCTAACCTCAGGCTGCTGGGTCGGGGCACTTAAGTTCTTCCCAGTCACCTTCCACCAGGGGTTAATGTCAGAGCCCTGTGCCTGCAGCTCTGTGGATGGGATCCCCTCCCCTGTGACGATCTTCTGCACCCACCACGCTGCTGCCCGCGCCCCCAAGTCCAGGTCTACACATTCCCTGTGTTCCTGCT
>NW_006486966.1:0-654 GCF_000325575.1 Pteropus alecto | reverse complement strand
AAAAAAAGATTATTTTTCTTTGTGAAAAGAATGAATAGCTTTGTTTTAGAACATTGAATCTTGCCATAATCTAATATCGTTGTTATTAATAGCTATATTCTAGTGAATTTGAGTGATAATATAGCTTTGTCAAATTTGTCAAACATTTACTCATGCTTACTTAATTCTCATTGTATGAAGATGTAATCCATTTTGTACATTGACACTATATTTTAGTGACTACCCCTTTTAAATCTGGCCAGATTTCATAGAAATTATATTATGTCATTTGTATAAAAATAAGATATTGTTTTTGCTAATGGAAAATTACTAACAAAAAGCAAAAAACAAAAAGCAAAGGTGTTCATTTTTGAAATAGAACACCAAATAGAGCAGGGAACAACTGAGGAAGAAATTCTGCTAAAATAATTGGAAATCAAGGACACTAAGAATCTATGACCTCATCAGCCTGGAGACAATTAATTGTATGGTTCCTTACATAATCTCCTGAAAACACAAGCATAATGTAAACTAAGAGAAATGAAGAAGCAAGAACAACAAAAAACTATGAACAGAGAACAAGTCGAGCATTTCCTTTTGGTGGCTTTAATGCTATCTGAGTTTCAAAAATCTTTAAGTTGTCATGTTAAAAAACATTTTGGAAGTAATCAATTG
>NW_006486965.1:0-655 GCF_000325575.1 Pteropus alecto | reverse complement strand
CTCCTCCCACTCCCCTCCAAGGAGGACTTTAAAAGGAAGAAATGATAAATGAAGCAAAAGCTTGGAGGACGTAGGAAGGTTTGGGGTACAAAATTCCAGCAGAGGAATTAGCCTCAGATATCACCTCCTCTGAGAGGACTGAAAGGAGGTAAACGTGGTGGTGGATGCAGATAACTTCTAGGTGGAAATGGAGTCATCTGATAGCAGGAGTCAGAGTCATCTGCTAAGTGAGAGGGGGCCAATAGGAAGTTTGAGGAGAACAGTATGGATTTTTCATAGTTGCTGTGGGTATGGGAGAGAACATTACCCAGAGGATGAGACGCTTTGCAGAGCAGAGTTGAATGCAGTAAATGAGTGTTGACTTCCATCCAAGTTGTGGGATATTTTTCCTAGCATCACTCAGAAGCCCAGGTTTGGGAATGAGGATCCAGGCTGGTTGGGATAATCCAGAGTTGGAGATTTGCAGGAAGGTATGTAGAAGGATGAGGTATAGGATTTGAAGTTGTTGGTAAGAAGGATCTGGACTCTGGGAAAAAGAAATAGACCCAGGAGAAGACTGAATGATGGGGAGAAATGGAGGAGTCAGAAGCCAGTATCACGAAGAAGTTGCAGAGTTGAAGGTTTGAAAGTGAGGGTGTTGGGATCAGACACCAAG
>NW_006486964.1:0-655 GCF_000325575.1 Pteropus alecto | reverse complement strand
TACATGATGGATAGCCCAATATTAAATTAACCCCTGTCTCTACTGATCTCTGAATCATATCCATCACTTCCTACACTATTGTTTTCACTTTGTATTATAACACTTGATGGCAAGTGAAAGCAGAATATTAAATCATTTGTTTCCATTACAGTTAATAAATTCAATTTTAAAACTTCCATGTTCAAAAGTTCAAATTATGTTCCCTAGGTACTTAAAAATGGAAATATGTTTTATTACTAATAGTTCATTCATCTCTCTCAGTACTTTTGAAATAACAAAGTGACATTTTTTATTATAAATTATCCTCTGTTAAAAGCTGTTATTGTTTGATAATATTATTTCTTCTCCCTGTGAAACTAGCTATTTAACAGCCATTAGGTTTGTTTTCGTTTGTTTTCAGTGTAATTCCAAATGGCTAACTTCAGGCATTGCGACTCCTCCGCTGCACTCAACCTCCTGAATTCAATTTCAGTTAAATTCCCCCAAAATGTTGGCTTTGGCACTGATTCACATATCAACTTTAGAGTTAAATACTTCTCTTTCCTTTCATTAAAATGACATTTCTGGATACATGAGATTACCCTAAGTGAAATATTTAGTATGTCTCCAAAGGATCCATACTTATTTTGGAGGGTTTGATTATCTTTATCATTTA
>NW_006486963.1:0-655 GCF_000325575.1 Pteropus alecto | reverse complement strand
GGACAAGCCATAGCCCCTTCCCTTCCCTCTGTCAAGCTGGCCACCCCTCCGTGAGGCCAGCTTGCTGCAGGTCCTTGCCCTGGAGCTCCAGCCCACACCATGCCAGCCCGCGAGAAGCCCTCCTGCCCTGCCAAATGAGCAGGTGCCCAGGCGAGGATGCACGTGGCCTCCGAGGAGTCTGGCAGCCTCCGGCCTAAGCCCTGGGGAGAAAGGCAACCCCCAGGGGACGCTGAGCTCCGGACAGCTGAGGGCAGGGCAGGGCAGGGCAGCTCTTGGACCCTAAGCCTGGCGTACAGCACCGGCCCCCAGCCGAGGCGCATCGGAGCCCCGTACGCTGTGAGGCGGCCGCCCAGCCCTGAGCACGAGCTCCCCCATCCTCCTCGCCCCGGCTTCCAGTCCTGCCGGGCCCCAGAGCTCCTCCGGCGTGGCAGGCATCTGCCTTACGCCCGGGCCCTGCCCCAGCCCCTCGGCACCGCCTGCCTGCCTGATGGCAGCACCCCACCTGGCAGCAGGTGCCGGCCGGGTCACAGACAAGCAACGGCCTCCGAGCCCTCCACCTCGGCGAAGCCCCACCAGCCCCCAGGAAAGATGGAGACAGGTCCCCGAGTAGGTGTGGGGGGCGTGCACCTACCGTGGCGAAGTGCTGCATGGGGTC
>NW_006486962.1:0-654 GCF_000325575.1 Pteropus alecto | reverse complement strand
TCTGTTGTCTGCCTCTATAAGTTTGTTTTTGAATGTTCACTTGCTATTTGTTTTTGTTTTTATATTCTACATAGGAGCGAAACCATATGGCATTTGTCTTTTTCCATTTAATTGATTCCATTTAACATAATACCCTAGAAATACGTACAATACATGTATGTCATAGCAAATGGCAGAATTTCTCCATTTTAATAGCTGAATAGTATTTCAGTATACATATATAATCTTCTTTACCTTACCTTTATTATTTACATTTGTTCACTTTTAAGAAAAACTATTTTTTTTTTTCTGGGAGAAGAAAATAGGTTTTCCACATAAAGTGTTGTATTTGTGGTTTTAATCCTGGTCTACATTGGTGAAAATGTAGACATATACTTATTTAACAAGTGTCAAGTCCTCAGCAATAGAAATAAAGGGAGTTCAATGTTTTAAATTGTCAATAAGTCTCCCTGTAAGACATGCCCTAAAGGTATAGTAGAAATGAAAGGATCAAGCTGATCTTCTCTAGGCCTATAGTCATTATTATAAAGTTGAAATAATAGCCTAAGTTCAATGCATAGTAATGTGCAGGGCATGAAGAACTTATTGTAACCTAGTGGAACATTCTCTGAATCTCTCTGGATCTCGGCCTCCTTGGTAGATAGCAGGATTGCA
>NW_006486961.1:0-654 GCF_000325575.1 Pteropus alecto | reverse complement strand
AGCTCTCGCTATGTAAGTTCTAGGTTCTGTGCTAAGCACTGTAGGTGTATGATCTTATATCAGGAAACAAGGCCTCAGAGAAGGTTCCCAGCCAGGATGTGAACTCAGAGGTAAGGACTCCAGGGTCTATGTTCCTAATCCAAATGCTTGGTCCTCCAAGGTGAAATGGGGGTTTTATAGACATTCCATGTAGTACCACAGGGCCCTGAGAAGGAGGAAACGGTGTGCTTCCTGCACACATCCATCCGATGGTCCTCTGGTCGACCCCAGGGACTTCTAAAATAAATCCTCTGCTTCTCTTATGTGATGGAACTGTCCCTTCCAATTGCTTGGAATCTGAAGCACAGCATGTTCTGATTTTCCAAATGTGCTAACCCACTCCTAAATGCAGCGCTGAGCCTTTGTCCAAGGTGCTTTTACACTATTAGCTCCTTTCCTCCTCTTCGCCACCCCCTCCTCCTAAACTCCCCATTTTCTAGGGAGGGACACAGACCCACTTACATTTCTGACCCTTTCCTGTTTTCCCCTAGGAAAGCCCCACCCTAAAATAGACTGCTAAGCCAGATACAACTTACCAGTGTCTTTTACATGTGGAAAAGTGGGCTTTTCACACTCATCCAGACCCTTTTATCTACCTGGTTTTTCTCTCTCCCC
>NW_006486960.1:0-654 GCF_000325575.1 Pteropus alecto | reverse complement strand
GCAGGGCTACAGGTTAGGGTCACGGTGGAAGCACACACGGTGCAGCAGGAAGGAAGGATGGGGGCACCGCGGTCTGCTCTTCCTGGCTGGGTGACACTGCTCCTCAGGCTTCAGTTCCCTCATCAGTAACATGGACCACTGGGGCTGTCGGGGCTACGTAAAAGTGGCCTGACCGGCTGGGCTGCAGTTGGCCCTCCAGAAACGCGTCTCCTCCCACTGCACCTGGGGCCTCGGCGTAGCCATCTGCAAACTGGGTGGGAGCTGGGGGGCGAGGGGGTGTTCGGCCGCCACGTCTCTATGATTTCACTTCTGGGAAAGGACAAGCAGCGGTTTCAAGGCAAAGTAAAAGGAAGGAAAAAAGCTCATGGGAAATGTGAGTCAGAGGAGAGGCAAATTCCCCTCCGGCTCAGGGAAGACACGGGGGAGTGAGATAATGTCCTTCTCTTGGAACGGAGTTAATTTGGTCTCTGAAGTGTGTTCCATGACGTGTGGGGCCAGCACAACTGCGACGCGGCTGTGTGTTCCGCAAACAGAACGAGCTGCTCCCCTCGGACGCGAAGATGTGATGAAAGCCTCCGACGGCCCCCGCGGCCACACGCAGGGACACTGCGATGCTCAGGAAGCCACCGAGACGAAGCGTTCACGGCGACAGAG
>NW_006486959.1:0-654 GCF_000325575.1 Pteropus alecto | reverse complement strand
GGCTGGGCTGGGCTCGTGACTGCAGCCCCAGCGCCTGGCGCAGGTAACTACACACACGGTGGAGCACAGGCTCATCACAGACTGGCCCGGATCAACGTCACGCACTCAGCGCCCGGAACCTACGAAGAGCTGTGGATGCCTTCCCTTCCCCCTCCAGGTCAGGGACTTTCAGAATGTGGACTGCGACCCAATAACAGCTGGCAAAATCATCGCAATAGGTTGCAAGCTGCACTAAGAGAGTTAAAACGAGACAGGCCGGCACGGACGGGGTGCGGGAGAGCGGGCCAGACTGGAACAGCGAGGGGTACCAGTGTCGGCGTGCGCGTCGCACAGAAGCTTAGACGTCACTTCCCAGACAACACAGACTGCACCTATCTGTGCACACGTGACGCTGTAACTGCACACACACGTGCCTGTGGGGGGGGCGGGAGTGGGTGTGCTCGGGGTCACAGCTGGAACATGCTGAAGTCCCTGCTGTAGATGACTAATCTGTGCTAAGGCTTCGGCAGGAGAAGTAGCTGGATAACGACAGCACATTTCATCAAGCTGCTGTGACCATCGGGATGTCTCAACTGTCAACACCAATAGGACAAGCTAATTAGCCCTCATGGGCTGCTGGCTTGTGTTCCATTTTTAGCCGTGATTTTGACTTGC
>NW_006486958.1:0-654 GCF_000325575.1 Pteropus alecto | reverse complement strand
GAGTATTCTCGCGACAAATGGGAAATGAGTTAAAGAATACAGGAGCACATTAGGCTCAAGACTCAGAATGGCTTCTTTGAGTTGTGCAGCACACGGCACTGTATCTGGCAGCCCCAGAAAAGATATAAGCATGTATGTAGGCTAGAGAGGGAGAGATTGAAGGGTAAGAATGGACAGTTTTAGAGATATAAAGATGGGGAGGGTTGATTGTGGACACATCTGGAAGGGGTTGCTCTTGAAAAAAAGGAAAGATATGAGTAAATAAGGAAATGATACGGAGATGGAAGAGACTGAAGTGGAGGGAGTATACCTCAGACAGTTGAGATTTCTCTCAGTAAAGGAAGCGATCGAGTTATTTGCTACAGGAACCTTTATGAAATGAGACAAAAAACAACACCATCAACATTAAAGACCCAGAAGAGAGCAAAGCACAAATTGCTATGAAAACTAATACCCTTACATAACTGTCTCACCCATCTTCAGGATTTCAGGGGTCAGATCAAACTGACAAAGCTAGTGATGAGGCTTATTCAGGAATGGGGACTAGAAAGGTAAATCTACATAAAGTAGATCTTCCCTTGGTTACATAGGGAAGCAAATGAAATTAGCTGGAGAATAATGGGTTGGATGAACAGACAGGTTCAAAATGAGAGA
>NW_006486957.1:0-654 GCF_000325575.1 Pteropus alecto | reverse complement strand
GAGAGAGAGAGAATGAGAGAGAGAAAGAGAGAGAGAAGAGAGTGGAGAAAATGGGATAGTACAGGTGATAAGTGAGTGACACTTTTCTCAGTTTGTTTTATTGTATATCTCTGACTCCTTGAACTGTGATAATGGTTGCATGACCAAATAAATAAATGAACAATTTAATGTTCGAATGTGTGTACTGGACTATAAATGATAATGAATGAACCTAGCTGTATTACAGTGAATACCATAATCATGCAGAAGGGGTGGAGAAGAAAAGAGCTAAGTAACTTTAAAAGGCAGTATTTTGTCTATATACTTAAGATAAAAGACAAAAAGAACTATACACAAATGTTGTGCACTAGTTAGTAAATTTGTTCCTTACACATGTACAGGTTAGCAGCTCTCTCTGGACCTACTTTATGTGTATAAGGAGTAAACAAATAAATAAGTAAATTGCGCATATTGAGAGCCAGATTTCTCATTGGCAGGGAAAGAAGCTACAAAAAGGAAAAAGGGAAAGAAAGCTAGAATGAACATTGTGGTGGTGTGGTGAAATTAGACGTATTGTTATAAATTCATGGTTTCACATATACAGATGGATCAGTGCAGAAATATACATGTTTGTGTATATGTGGATTAGTATACACATATATTTTTTTTCCTAAG
>NW_006486956.1:0-654 GCF_000325575.1 Pteropus alecto | reverse complement strand
TTTTACCTATATTTCCAGAAAATTACATGCTATGCTTTGTTGAAGATTTATAACTATATAGGATTATAAGTATTTTAAGCCCAACCAATATGTTTTTATGTCATTGATCTCCATCTAACACACAGCAGTATGTATAGCTTTATCTGAGTCTTTTAATATCTGTGAGTATTTATAAATAATCCTTTTTCTGTCCTGTTATTGATATTATGCAATACTATTAGAGAGAATTTCAAATACTTGATACTACCCTCAGTATAAAAACTTAGGGGAATTCAAAAATAAAAAGGGAGGAGGAAATAATTAGTGAGGATCTGTATAGTATATGGGAGGCTCAGGCAAAATAAGTGGAAGTTGAAAGTACTGAGCCAGGTCATTGGTCAGTTGGGAGCCTACATGAGACCTGGTACTTTATGACTAGAGTTGTCCCTGCTGTCTTGGTGAAAAGAAGTGCTCTGTATAAATAACTCTAAGAGCCTGGCAGGAAGGAAAAGGACATTTACTCTGATTTTGTTTGGCAGCTGTTCTTGCTCTGTTTTATCTGTGGTTCTCAGATAGTAACTTTCCTTTTCTGAGTAACTATTGAACTGTATTTCTGCGGATTTGTTTTATAGGCAAGTTGGATTTCTTCCCGTTGACTTTCAGCAAGGTATAGTA
>NW_006486955.1:0-653 GCF_000325575.1 Pteropus alecto | reverse complement strand
TTACCCCAATAAACTTAATTAAAAGTTAAAAAAAACAAAAGTCATATTTTCTTACCAAACGATTCCTTTTTCCCATTTGAAAATTTTATCTTATTCCAAAGATCCCCTTTAAACTTTCTTGCAATCCGTAATGGCTTGTACTTCTCTTTTTATTTTTCAATCTTTGTATTTTTTACTTATTGTATTTATATTACAAAATTTAAGAGTTAATCATGCACTCTTTTGTTCCATTTGTTGTTTACTGACGTTGATATCCTTGACCCTCAACTATATTTCACTTACTAAGAAAGATGGATTTGGAACTCCAATGATAGTTACGTATTTATCTATTTTTTTCAGATTTTTTTTCACTATTTGCTTTATTATGAGATTGTGTTATTAGGCATATAAAAATATATAGGACTTTAATATCTTTCTGTTAGATTAACCGTGTTTTATTATGAAATGCCCTTTTTATCTCTAATAATACTTATTGCCCTAAAATCTACTTTGTCCAATTAGTATAGCTATGCCACTTTTCTTTCGGTTTTACTTGGTATATGTAAAGTACCTGTTTTTCGTAATCTGTTGTTCTATCTTTTTATTTTCAACCATTCTCTGTCCTTATATTTAAGATGTTTCTTTTGTAATCAGCATATAGTGGATTTTTTTTT
>NW_006486954.1:0-654 GCF_000325575.1 Pteropus alecto | reverse complement strand
TAATTCTTAATATTTATAGAGTGCCTTCTATGTTCCAGACTGACCACTTTAACTGTATGTATTTCTCTTATGTAATCTTCACAAAAACCTCCACTGCTGGAATTAGAGATTGCCCAAGGTCACACAGTAAATGACAAAGTCAGGATTCAAATCTGAGCATTCTGTTTTTAGAGTCTATGCTAGCACCCACTCTACTATATTACCTTCCTGGCTTCGGATCTCCAGTTTCCTGCCTACCTTTTGTGGGAAACCAAATCAGGAGGTCCCAAGACAAGGATCAGGGCTTCTCTTCTCCTCATTCCCCCAAATCCCTTCTATCAGAAGTATAAGCTCAGGATGGATCTGAGAATTCTCAGATGCAGAAAGGGGGCTCCCAAGGGGTAGGGGCCTCTGGAGGCTCAAGGAGAGAAAAGGTGAGTGGGAAAAGGCCTGGCTGGGGTGGGGTGAAGAAACGGGGAGCTGACGACGAGCCCAGGATTCTAGTCCAGGCATTGTCTCTTAGACTCTATATAACCTTGGGGGAAGTTCTTGCTCCTTTCTGAGTCTCAGTTTCTTCCTTCGTAAAACAAGGGTAAATATAAGACAGGCTGATCCACCACCGCCAAAAGCGGGGGCATCCTCAGCTGTATTGGGGAAAGGGCCGGGCACGGACGC
>NW_006486953.1:0-654 GCF_000325575.1 Pteropus alecto | reverse complement strand
AAACCCTTCTCGTAAGAATAGTTTCATTCCAGTAAATGGGACTGTGATCTAGATTTATAACCCAATGCATATTTTCACTATCAGAAGGCTTTTCTCACTGGCTCAACTCTCCCACTATTCATCCTTACCTTAGCATTTTCTTAACACTTTCCAGCCATACCTTCTCTATGGGTGATTCCACAGAAGCTGGTCAAACTATCATAGCAACATTTGTAGGTTCCAGTTCCATCTCTGTTTCCCAGAACATAGCCTCCTTCAGTAACTGTTGTAATGAGTCAGTATTATAAGTCCATTTCTTCATCAGTCTTTCTTATTTCTGCTCAGGTATTGGTATCTGTCATAATCAGTGCAGCCATTGATGACAGTTAGGGTCTATGTATAATGATATAAGCAATAAGCTCCATACTGGTGAAAAGCTCATTAGGAAAATTTGTTAAATGAAAACTCTAATAATTATCATTATATCAATAAGTGTGTAGCTCTTGCTTAAGAGGTAGCAAATATCCTAGCTTGAAGTCCTGTGTACAACCATGCTATGAAAAATATAAACATTGACAACAAAACTGAGTCTGAATCTCTTTTTTCAACTCACTATAACTGTGACCTTGAACTACTTTTTCTTCTTGGGATACAGTTTCCACTCTGTCAAAAGAG
>NW_006486952.1:0-654 GCF_000325575.1 Pteropus alecto | reverse complement strand
AGTAGTTACTGCCTATTAAACACTATAGGTAGTGTCAGCCCATGTGCTAGGCACTTAATATGCAGTACCTTTAGCGCTCAGGGTACTTCTGTGAGATAGGTATGGACCAGAGGCTCAGAGAAGCAAGGGGAAAATTGCTCGAAGGCACGCATCTTATAAATGGAAGAGTGAGGATTTGAAACTGGTTTGTCTGATTGCAAAATCTATGCTTGTTCTCCCATACCCACTGCCACTGGGAAGCCAACAAGCAGCCCAATTGTCCTGAAATAACCCACAGTTGAGTGAGGCAGTGATTTCTCCTGCGAGTGGATTAGAAGTAATTCCCACTTTGAGAACGCAGGGGGTGGGAAGAGCAGACAGGCCAAGGTAAAAAAGCCAGAGAAGCAATTCTTCTTTCAAAGGAAAAAAAAATCTGTATTTGGATTCTTTTTTACACATCCAACCCAGCAGAAAATTGGTTTGCGAAAGATGTAGGTCGTGGCTCTGGCCTCGGCATCTGGACGCCTTATATTGTACACTATATTACTGGAGTAATATCGTACACTTTATTAGCGCCAGCAGGATTTGGGATTCCCATGGGGACTGTTCTTTGCTGTCAGATGTATAAGGCCATTTAATCTCCTTTATCAGATCTGGTTCCGCTTCTCTCACCCC
>NW_006486951.1:0-654 GCF_000325575.1 Pteropus alecto | reverse complement strand
ACCCTGCACTTGCACATGCAGGACCTCAGTGAATGCTTTTAAGCTGCATTTGTATATTCCTGCCTGGGTAAGCTCTTCATTTCCTATACTGTCTTTCCTGCTTCCAGCCACCTCGAAGATATTGGCAAGGATATATTCCACCTTCTCCTTAATGAGACTAACTTTTAACAACTGTTCTGCACACCAAGTCCAATGGTTTCCTTTCCATTTTCTAGAACCTCCTGCAGTCGGCCTAAGAGAGATACTTTCTTTTCTTACTCATTCTTTTCAATCTGTTTTATTGCAGATAAATTTTGAACTTCTTCATCCCCAAATGACCCTGCTTAATAAAACAGCACTAAGAAAAATGTTTGCTTTTCTGATGCACATATTGGTGCAATTTTTATCAGGCCTAATTTTAAGCACAGTTTATATTTATTGCTAGTCATCATTTGTGCTGTTGTTACAAGCCACCTCAAGTCACCTTTAATACAAGGCAGCATGTATATTCCTAACACAAAGATATTATAACTATACCATAACTCTTCCTACTCATCCTGCAAAATCAATTTCTTCATTATCTCTCCATCCCCCTCCAATTACATTGAAAACTCTAAGCAGAGGTCCCTAACCCAAGTACCAGTAACAACAGAGGCCACACAGCAGGAGGTGAGT
>NW_006486950.1:0-654 GCF_000325575.1 Pteropus alecto | reverse complement strand
TGCGTCTCACCTCTCAGTTGTCTCCTTAGTTTATTGTACAATTCTAGGAGTGTACCTCAGCTCTGCTGCTACCCAGTGTTCACAGTCAAGTGCAGTAACCTCAGTGATATACACCGTAGTCACACCCATGCTGAAACCTTTTATCTACAGTCTGAGCAATAAGGACATAAAGGGGGCTCTGAAAAGATTTTTTGGTGGCAATAATAAAACTAACAGAATGATCATGAATGCTGTCTTTGAATATCAGAACATGTGCCAAAAGTTTTGAAACATCAGATTATTATAATTATCCTATTTTATTTGTCTTAATTTTTATCAGTTAGCTAATGTTATATAACAAAGTGTCCTGAATGCTATGGTTTATATCAATTGGATTATATCCTGGGAATTGTTCTGATCTCTGCCCAGATACTCATGAGTCTGCATCAGGCAAAAGGCTGTACATTGTATGTCTATAGCTCATCCATAATTTTGTTTGACGCTGTAGTATATCCCTGTCTTGAACCAAATTATGACAGTTCATTTATATGTATAGTTAAATCTTCTAGTTTCCAAAGAAGTTACTTTACCAAAAGTGATATGCCTTAATGTCAGTTTTTATATCCATATAAGACACATTGCTTTGTATTCAGTAACATTTCTCCTGTCCCCTGT
>NW_006486949.1:0-654 GCF_000325575.1 Pteropus alecto | reverse complement strand
AGAAGAGAAATATGCAACTTCATCTCTTTTTTGGGCAGAATCGCATTTTGTTTACTGTCAGTTTAATAATTTCAAATAATACACATTTTGCCTTTGAGTCATCTCTAGTACTCAAAACTGGTACAATGATATGTAATTAGAGTTAATTCTTGGCATGGTTCCTAGGTTGTTTGAAAATATATTTTGTGGAGCCAAATTTTAGGACTGGTGTTTATTACGACGTGAACAATTAACTGCACAGAGTAACATAAATAAACCTATATTCAAGCCATAGGCAATGAATGAATGAGCCCAGAAATATTAAGCACATGTGGTGTGGCCAAATTGCCAGGTCAGGTCAAAGAGACTTCACGCTCTGGATGGGCGTGGATGTTAAGAAAGGCGACTTAGATTTAAAGGATGCAGGTGTGCGGGGTAGACCCCGCCCCGATCGCATTGACAGGCAGTAGGGTGCAGCAGGAAGGATGTGGGTTCCAGGGCCAGCCTGCCTATTTCAAATCGTAGCTGAGCCTCCAAGTGCATTTTGACCATGAGTAGGCGCCTTGATCATTTGTGTCCCCGTTCCCTCATCTGTAAAACAGGGCCGATGGTAATAATTGTATCACCTGGTAAGGTGGTTCTGAGGAAGGACTAGTTAACGTGTTCGGAACAGTG
>NW_006486948.1:0-654 GCF_000325575.1 Pteropus alecto | reverse complement strand
GGGGACTGTCCAGACCAACCTCCTCTGCACACCCTGGAAAGCAGGGAGGTGGCTGTGCCTCTTCAGTTTTACAGTGAACTCATTCCTGAAGCCAGCATGCCCCGCCCCTCATACTCACCCTTGCTCTCAAGAGAGCCCTCGCTAGCTCCTGCCCCGCCCCCCACCATGGGCGCATGCCTTATGGGTGTCTCTTATTAGATCCTCACAGTCACCTGGAGAGGTCAGGGCCAGAACTGCTGTCCTCACTTTCTAGATGAGAGGAGGGTTGCAGAGGCGAAGTAGCCATTTGCCTGTGGCCTGCGGCCAGCTCTGCTCAGGGCCACCAGCCTCAGGCCTTTCCCAGCCTTTTCAGCCTCTTGCACAGAGGAGCTGCTTGCTTGCCCACCCGCTCAGGCACAGCGGCCTCATCCCAGGCGAGCGTGTCAGCCACCAGCTCACTAGCTGGACACCAGGCAGACCTGAATCATAACCTGGAACTACAGGCTCCACCTGGCCCCACCCCCGAGCTGCCGTCCTATCACCACGGCTGTTTCTCGCTGTGCCCCCCTAGACGGGTGCCCTCTGCCACAAGTCCAACCATGGATGCTGGCAAATGGTACAACAGGAGCGCTTTGCTGGCGCAGAGCTCAGGGTCCAGCTTGGCAGTGCTCACAG
>NW_006486947.1:0-654 GCF_000325575.1 Pteropus alecto | reverse complement strand
TTATTAAATATGTGAGTCTGTACTTCAGAGATTTAGCGGGTCTTTAAAAAGTAAAACTGGGTCCCTGGCTAACAGTTCTTTAATATATTAATAAATTTAAAAATACCTTTCAGTTAAATCATAATGAATTCTAGATGATCAAAAACATATTAGAATATATTTAAGGTCGTTAATATTAAAACATAAGTAAAAACTAACAATAATGAGGTATCTTTTGCCTATGGAATTAGCACCAATTTGACATAATGATAACACTCAATGTTGGCGAGGGAACAGACTGGTAGGAGTGAAATTTTGCAATAAATTTGAAAAGCCTTAGCTATACATTTGATTTTACGAAACAATTCTGCTTTTAAGAGCTTGTCTCAACCAAAGAATCACTCATGTTTGAAAGAATGTAATTGAAAGAATGTTATCACAGTACTATTTATTTACCAGTTGTTGGGACCAATCTAAATATCTAAAACAAGAAATTGGCTGTAATCACTTATTGTATTTATAAATGGAAATCAGTATAGCTAAAATAATGTTGTAGAATATTTAGTATTTTAGAAAAATCTTCATAGTATACAGTTATAAAAAAGAGAAAGTCTACAAAAGATTATTGATAATATTCCATTGTTGTCCATTTCAGTTTTCATTTATGCAAGAAAG
>NW_006486946.1:0-654 GCF_000325575.1 Pteropus alecto | reverse complement strand
ACCACGCCGCAGGAGGAAGGACACCCTCGAATCTCTCCCCCGTCAGAGGCGACAGGCAGCGGTTGGAGAGGTGAAGACACCGACAATATGCTTCTACAGGGCGGAGGCGGCGGAGGCCGGGGAGCGCTGGGCGTGGCACCCTTCCGGCTGTGGGGTTCCTTGGTTCCATCCGAGTGAATTCTGAGCACCGGCAGCTTGGCTCCCAGCGGACACTTGGCGCTGGGGCAGGCTGGCTTCTGGCCTGGGGCTGTGGGCCTGCTTCTGAGCTGCAGACTCCGTCTCCCCGGGGCCCAGCCCCCTGACCACAGCCGCTCCCACGGAACCTGGTCGTCAGCCGGGCCTGCCCGGGGGCCCGCTCGCCCCCCAGGGACTTTCCAGGGTCAGCCCAGGCACCCAGGACGCGTCTTTCCACGGAAGGCCATGCCGTCCGGAGCAGCCTTCTCTGAGGCCAGGCGTCGGCCCTGACTTTGCCCTTGCCGTGTGTGAGCGCCATGCTCACGCTTCCCTGCGCTGTTGCTATGCCAACAAGAAACTGAGGCCGGGCGAGGCCACATGCCTGGTCCCCGTGTGCCTGGCTCCCAGGCCCTGGTCCCCCCCTCTGTGCCGATGGCCAGCGCTCACGGACGCTCCTAGATCTGGACGACGGCTTGTCAC
>NW_006486945.1:0-654 GCF_000325575.1 Pteropus alecto | reverse complement strand
CTCATGTCTATTTGATTATTAGACCAGCCGAAAGAGTTTGGTTTGTTCCTTCCCGACACAGGTATACCGAAGGGCACAAGCAGGAAGTTTATCCTGGAAAGTCAGCCGGTCAGTCCCCTAAGCACTGGTTTTGAGATTTCCCAGAGCAAGATAAGGCTTAGTAGGCTGAGAGACTGTGGTTGGAGTGGATTACTCAAACACGACATGAGGACTGGCAAAGAAATACGGCAGGGGTCTCCCAGGATGTTCACAAGCACACTGCTGAAATGCTGACCACCCGGGTCCACCCTGGGCTGGAGCCCAGGAAGAGTGGCCTGGGGGACCGGAAGGAAGGAATGCTCAAGACTGGGGGTCACAGTCACAGTGAAGATGAAGAGTAGGTACAACAGCCACGAAGGAATACAAAAAGGGTAAAGGGAAGAGGGTATGGTCACACAGGGAAAGATCAGAGTTGACAAACGAAAAGGTGACAGAATTCAGATCGATGACAAAGTCCAGGTGTGGCTGCTAAATCTCACGAAGTGTGCTACTTCCCCGGGGGCCAGGATTACCAGAGAAGGCACTCCCCAAGGCCTCACTGGCCTGAGCTGGCCGCAGAAGCATGAAGAAAGGGCAGTGGGAACCAACAGATCATGGGAACAGAGGTCTAAACCT
>NW_006486944.1:0-654 GCF_000325575.1 Pteropus alecto | reverse complement strand
TGTGTGAAGAACAATGTATGGTTCAACCTATTTAGCATCCAAAAAAGAAAATAAAAGAAATGACTTTTTGCAAAAGAGCAGTGTTGGGGTGGGCTGGAGAAGACTTGGAATCCTAGACACAAACGCTGTGCTGTGAGTGATACTGGACATGTAAATCAGTGACACGTATTCGAAGGCCTTGAAACGTCCTCTAGTATACGTGAAAAACATGGTCGTTGTGAAAGCGGCATATCAGTTCAGATCAAGTTGGCTGCCTGAAACAGAAGTCCAGCTACGGGCATTAACCCAAGAGGAAGCTGTTTCTCACAAGCAGGCCATCTAGGGCCAGAGCGAGCACCCTAGGATGTCACGAGGTCAGACTTCTCTGGCCTCCTGTCCACCACCCTCAGCAGGTGGGCTTTGCCCTCATGGTGGGAAGATGTGACAGGATCCACGTCACATTCCAGGAACAGGGAAGAAAAAGAGGTGAAATAATGCTTAACAATGAGGCCACCATGTCAGAAAATCGTAGCTGACCTGGGAGAGGTTCTGCTTTCTGCCTCACGCAGCCAGCTACAAGGAAATATGGTCCCATTGCTCCCAATGACTGGGTTGCATTAATAAAAAAAGAATGAGAAATGCTAGTGGATGGCATGAGTGACATTTCGAATGAAG
>NW_006486943.1:0-654 GCF_000325575.1 Pteropus alecto | reverse complement strand
ACAGTTCATCTCTCTCCTGCCCGGGGTGTGAAGTGTTCTGGCATGGGAGGTACAGCCCACAGTGAGGGCTGCAGGAGACGGGGCTCCCTGCCACCAGAAGCCATCACCACAGCCTCTGGCTGCTAACCTGGGCTTCATAAGAAAGAGAAACCACCCTCTACTTTGATTAAGCCATTGCTTGAGTTCTCTGACAGGGATCTAGCTCCAACCAATACATCATGCTGTGAAACCAGCTCACGCGGGGACTACTGGGTGATTGCCAGCTGGAGGGCTGTAACTGTCGTGTTGATAACCTGTACTTAGTAGTAAGTGCTTGCTTGTTGCTGGCCTTGCACACCCCAGAAGTGCCATGGGGGTTGGGACGTTGTCTTACTTCCTGCCTCTTCTCCAGCACA
The DNA here is from genome assembly GCF_000325575.1 of Pteropus alecto. Classification (NCBI taxonomy): domain Eukaryota; kingdom Metazoa; phylum Chordata; class Mammalia; order Chiroptera; family Pteropodidae; genus Pteropus; species Pteropus alecto. The sequence goes on along the minus strand of NW_006486943.1, from coordinate 259 downwards.
GAGCCAGGCACACAGTAGACTAATTCCGTATGGTTTTACTGAATGAAGGGAAAGGGAAAATCAGAGGGAACCCAGCAAGTGCAATCAGGGGTGTCCAGAAGGAAGCTCCGGGGCAGCCTCCCCATGAGCAGGCCCTTGGCAGATGCCCTCCTCAGCCTTGGGACACCTCTGGTAGCTCAACTGGGTGTCCCAGGTTACCTCCGTGCTCTCCTCAAACCCTTTGCAAAGTCACACCCCACCTGAGACTTCCATACCAGGA
>NW_006486942.1:0-653 GCF_000325575.1 Pteropus alecto | reverse complement strand
AGACAGACAGACAGACACAGAGATGAATTCCATTCAGATAGAGTCTTTCTCCCGTTCATGAGGGGACACAAGATAAAAGGACTTGAGAAGAAAAATATGCAATACGGCTGACTTAGAAGGAACCTGAAGAATAATCTTTACTCCACCTTTTAAAAAGTAAGGCAAACAACGAGTACATGAAAAGGTGCTAACGTCCCTGATCCTCAGGGAAATGCAAATCAAAACCACAACGAGACATTACCTTGCACCTGTTAAAACGGCTATTATGGAAAGGACAAGAAATAACAGGTATTGGCGAGGTTGGGGAGAAAAGGGAACCCCCGTACACTGTAGTGGGAATGTAAACTGGTGCGGCCACCATGGAAACCAGTATGGAGCTTCCTCAAAAAGTTAAAAAGAGAACCATCCTACGACCCAGCAAACTCACTTCTGCGAATGTGATCTGAAGGAAATGAAATCATTATCTCGAAGAGATATCTTCATCCCCATGTTCATTATAGCATTACGCATAATAGCCAAGGTACAGGAACAATCTAAGCATCTGTCTGTGGATAACCGAATAAAGAAAAAATCATGCATACATACAATGGAACATTATCTTGCCCTAAAAAGAAAATCCTATCATTTACAACAAAATGGATGAACTCGGAAGG
>NW_006486941.1:0-653 GCF_000325575.1 Pteropus alecto | reverse complement strand
TCCGGTAACAGAATGATGGGAAAATACGAATTTTTTTGACATTTTGAGTTTGAGATGTCCGTGGAGCAGTCCAATGGATACTTCTAGTAAATATTTAAGAGCTCAGAAAATAAGTTCAGCTGAAAATATAAATTGGAGAATTATGTGTGAGTGTGGTCGAGGTAGTCTAAACTGTGCAAGGAGGTGAGCTCTCGTTCAGAGCATAGATTGAAAAGAGTCAAGGCCAAAGAATAAAACTGTGGAAAACCAACATCCTAGGAATTTTTTTTTTTTTCTTTCTTAAAGCAGCCGAAGAAGTATGGGGGAAGGAAGGCATGGAAACAAATTAAATGTTGGGAAGGTAAAAAAATAAAAAATAAAAAAAAGTGAAAACAATTGTAATGATAGAGTTAGTGATTGTAGACCTTAACAAGAGCAATGGAGTGGAGCACCAGGACAGGAAGGCAGACTGAAAGGGATGAAGAAGACAAAGAGATGAGAAAGTCACAGTGGGAAAAGCTTCTCTTTCCCGAAGTTTACACTAATGGAAAGCAGAAAAAATATAATAATAGCTAAGGAGAGACATGATGTCAAGGGAGCTTTTTGTTGTTTTGTTATTATTTTTGAAGATAGGCGAGACCAAAGAAAATTTAAATCCTAATTGGAAAAAAAAA
>NW_006486940.1:0-653 GCF_000325575.1 Pteropus alecto | reverse complement strand
AAAATATTTCTCAGCCATATAAAAGGTCAAATAAACATTCATGATTGCAAAACATCTCAGTTACATCGATAATCGAACGAGCAATAAATATTGCATTTCTGAAATACGCCTTTGACTGCTCATCAACAAGCTCTCTAACCATGCTGCTTAAAAACGTGTGTGTACGGAGAAGGGCAGCTAAATACTTTCGTTACAGTAATGCAACATTTTCTGGCACCGTAGAGAAATGAATCATTCGCCAATGAAATAAGGTCTTTACGGGAAAGCTGCGAGTCACTGAAGACAAAAGGGCAGAGGAAGGAGGGTCAGAGCAAGCGAGGAAAACCGAATAAAGCGTTGGAAACTGAAGAAAGAATTTCATTAGGTGAAAATTAAAGTCCGTGGGAGGAGAAACATAAGGAAAAAAGTGTTCAAGTGTATTTTGAAAATCAGGCAGACACCGAAGTTTAAAGAGCATTTCCATGCCCAGTTGCTAAGCTGGAGGGCCGCCCTGCCCACGGCCCACTCGGCATTGTTTTCACGCAGGTGGACCGCAAGTCAGGTCTCAGCGTGCGATGCGTCTTCACAGAGACAAATCTGATGAACCAATTTTCTCTATAGAAACTACCAAAGGCATGTGATGACAATTCCCCAAAACCTAAGAAAATAAAACA
>NW_006486939.1:0-653 GCF_000325575.1 Pteropus alecto | reverse complement strand
CTAGCAACAGATGAGGCTAGAAAAGATGCTAAAGAGAAGCCTATAGTGATCTACACCTGTGTGTTAGTTTCTTCCTGATTGTCAAGAGTTGGTGAAAGGTTAAAGTATAGGAGGTCACCAAGACATCCAAAGTCATCTAGATGTGAGAGGGCAACATAGAATAAAAAAATAAAAAGAATAGAATAGGGAGTATACAACCAAACTTTGATGACCTATCATTATATTTGCCAGTAAACTATTCCCCTTTTCCTAGTCATACATCGACAGAGTCTAGAAATACTTTTGTCATATCTTGCTACCTTTGAGCAATTTTCCATAGAGGCACCATAACTGAGCCTGTTGTCATAGGGGCAACCTTTCTTTGCTTGATGTACAAAGCTTTCCTTAAGGGGTTTTTCCTTACTATGACTGATTTCCTCAAGAAAATGAACTTTGTTTCCTAGTAAGGTATCTAAAATACAACTTTTTAAAGGTTTTATCAACAGATAAATCTTGGCTACTAATTTTCTCCTCTAAAAACAATAATGAAAGGCCACACAATTTATATATCAGGAAATTTCTCATGTTATTTTTCTAATTACTAAACTTATCTTACTCCTGAGCAGCAGTATTTTTAGCGTGAAGACATTCATTGTATTTTCCTGTTTAGTTTT
>NW_006486938.1:0-653 GCF_000325575.1 Pteropus alecto | reverse complement strand
GAAATTAGAAAACAGTTTATCAGTTCCCAGAATACAATTGTGAGACAGGCATAATATAACATTTACATTCATTTCATTTCAAAGGGGAGAAAATGGAAGACAAAAGGGAGTCACCAGTCCCCAAAGGAAATCAAAATCACCTTAGAGAATGCCTAAATTGCCATGAATAGACTGTTAGTAAAAAGATGAACAGTAAAGAAGACGTGAATAGTCAACAATGTCAAATATAGCAGAGAAACCCAATAAAGACTGAAAAGTGTTAAACAGATTTTTATACATGTAAGTTGTTATGACATTGACCAAGGAATATTCACTTGTATGAATCACTCAGCAGCCAGATCATGCTGAAGAAAATGTCGGATTGTTCTTATCTCTTAAGAAAGAAGAGAAACATATGGAGGACAGTATGGATAGAAGCATATGGATAGACTACTCTTTCAAGATGCACATCTGAGATTTGAAAGACATGGATTGGATAATAGTTAGAAGGTAAAACCAAGCAAGGAAAAAAATAAATTTTCATGAAGGTAATGACTAGTATGTTTAGAGCATAAAGGAAAAAATAATAAGAAACAGAGATAAATTGAATTTATTAAAGAGATAAAGATTTTTATTGATGCGAAAATATATAGAGACAGAACAACAAAAAAAAA
>NW_006486937.1:0-653 GCF_000325575.1 Pteropus alecto | reverse complement strand
AGAAGGGGCCTAACACTTGTTAATAGACGCTTTGTCCCCTGGGAGGAGTAAAATTGGGCTCCCCCTGGGAAGTGGGGCAACACGGTCGCAATGGGGTCTGGACGACTCCGCAGCAGCCGGCGTGAGGGCAGGTGTGTCGTCATGATCGCCATTGCGTTCAGCCATCTCGTGGGTGAATTACTCTCCCCGGAGGCATCGGGTGTCACGCTTGGTAAAGAATTGTCGTCGTGGCGATATCAGCGCCCACCCTGGTCCCGTCAGCGGAGCTAAGATGTGTGCCGTCCCCTCTCCTCCTGTCCCCGCCGACGACGACACCAGCGTTCGCGGAATTTACACGCGGAAGGAATGCGACAAACCGGTGTCCCCTCAAGCCACGCTCCCTCGGACAATTTCTACGCAAAGTCCCGTCGGAAAGGAGCGTGCAGGTGTAACGCACACGGTGCCCTGTGTCCCCAAACCACGCACGCGATGTGGCAGGTAATAGTTACAGGAGCCGGCGAGACTTTTAAAGACCCACCTCTGTTAGAATTAATTGCCATTCGCAGTTTACCGTAAATGCAAATGGTCAGCTGGACTCGGGCTCCTGGGAAATATCTTAAATACGCGAAAATCGCTTCCGTGAACTTGATGGTAAAAATAACCTGAAACTTTTT
>NW_006486936.1:0-653 GCF_000325575.1 Pteropus alecto | reverse complement strand
AGCGACTCAAAGCTAATAGCTCTGTCTAGGGCTTCTGAATGATGTCTTAAAAGTCCTTTAGTGAAACTGATAATAACCTAAAAGAGCCCTACGAGTTTGTAATTTTATCAGAAACCGAGTGAAATGTAAAATTATGGTAAAGGTAAATAATTGTTCTAGGCTGTTGGATAGCCACAGCTCAAAGAACTTGCTCTTCTCAAATACTACATTCAGTATGTATATATCTCAAATTCAGCCTTTTTTAAAAGCAAACAGAACATTGATTCCTTTGAATAATTTTTAAAGCTTCACTGTTTTATGTCTTTATTTAAGCATTAAACTACTATTTGTTTATATATTTCTCTGTATTCAACAAATGCTTATGAAAGTCATCTGGGAAATCTGTTCAATTCTTGATAAAAAACATCACCACTCAAAGTTATTTTGAAATATTTATAACTCCTCAGTAAGTGTTGAGTAGCTTTTCACTACAGTTTAATCAACAGTGATTTCATTCCCTATGTACAACCTTCAGGTCATGTACCAAAAGAATGTTATCGTATTTCATTTATATTATTCATGACTCATTGTTTCTGTATTTCTCTTATAATAGAATAATATTCTCCCTTCGCCCACCTTCTTCTTTGTGGTTTTTTTTTTTTTTTTTGTCAGGG
>NW_006486935.1:0-653 GCF_000325575.1 Pteropus alecto | reverse complement strand
AAACCCAAAGTTAGCAGAAGGAAGGAAATAAAGTTGAGAACAGAAATCGATGGAATGAAAAGAAATAAAATTTAAAAAAATCAAGACCAAGAGTTGTTTTTTAAAAGAACAATGAAGTTGGTAAACTTCCATCTATACTGATAGGATAAAAAGAGAGAACACAGAAATTTTAATATCAGGAATAAAAGAGGAGATACTATGACAGATCTAAAAACATTAAAATGATAAAAGATAGAATTTAATAATGTAAATAAAATTTAAAAATTTCAAAATATCAAAGCTGACACTAAGAAACAGAAAATTAGTTAAATAAATTAATTAAAACCATCCTATAAAGAAAATCAGATGATTTTATTTGTGAATTTTATCAAATATTTAAGGATGATATAATTTCAATCCTACAACAATGTAAAATTCTTTACAAAATATTAGCAAATGAATCATGAAATAAACTCAATGGATCATGATTCAGTTTGGCTTATCATCAGAATTCAAGGTTGGCTTAACATTTGAAAATCAGTACTATATTAAAAAATAAATCAGAAAAACCCTATGATCATTTCAATAGATATAAAATATTACTTGGCAAAATTCAATACCATTCATGATAGAAACTCGGCAAACTGGGTAAGAGAAGGAAACTCCCACAAATC
>NW_006486934.1:0-653 GCF_000325575.1 Pteropus alecto | reverse complement strand
TAGCCTGGAGTGCAAGCAAGTCATAAGATCCTCCCAATAATATTGCCTGTAAATGTCTGTATCGTAAGCTCAGAGCAACCTGTAGTACACACACACGCCTTTTTAGCATCCTCCTGGGACCATAAGAAAAGATAGCCCAGTATATTCTTTATAAAATCACTTTTAGAGGCAAACAGGAGGACCTCCTGTGCTGGGCCCTGTGCTTTAAAGGCTCTACTCTGACCATCCTCCAGCCATGTCCCACCCCACAGAGTGAGGACCTCATGTGACCAAAGGGATGTCTTTACCCAAAGCCACTCTCCTTCCACTTCTAGACCTACTCCATGTGTCTGTAACCTCAATTCCCTGTCCAAAGTGTCCCATGCTACTTCTAGGGCCAGCACAAGCTTCTCAAGACCACCCTTCCAGGATTGGATCAGGTCTCCAGTATGTACAACCCTGGGCCTGAGGGGTGTCTAGGGAATGGCTGCTTATGGGATTTTGGATGGAGCTACACATGGAGACTGAACTGTTCATGTGTGAACATGAAGCCTCTACATGGCTGAAGATGGAATCGGGTTTGAAGAAAAGGTCACAGGCAAGAGGCCAGGGACTGGCTCTCCTGGTCCTTCCATGTTCTGGCCAAGAAATCCAAGTTGTTTCTCAACTTCCTA
>NW_006486933.1:0-653 GCF_000325575.1 Pteropus alecto | reverse complement strand
GATACAAAAGGACAAATTCTATGGACTACTTATATGAAATACCTAGAAGAGTCAAATTCATAGAGACAGAAAGCAAAATAGTGGTTACCAGGGGAATGGGGAGTTAGCGTTCAATGGGCACACAGTTTCAGTCTTGGAAAATGAGAACATTCTGGTGATGGCTAGTGGTGAAGGTTGCACAACGATGTGAATGTATTTAATGCTACCGAGCTCTGTACTTAAAAAATGATTCAAATGGTAAATTCTATGTGATGTATAGTTGAGCACAATAAAAAACAAGTGGAATTATTCACTGATACATGCTACAACACGGATGAAGCGGGAAAACATCATGCTAACTGAAAAGAGTCGGACGTAAAAGGACACATGTTCTACGATGCCGTTTATATGAAATATCCAGAATACGTAAATCAGTGGAGACAGAAAGCAGACTAGTGACTGCCTGGAGCTGGGGGGCAGGAGGAAAAGGGGAGCAACTGCTTACTGGGTACGAGGTTTTTCTTGTGGGTGATGAAAATGTCTTAGGAGACAGAGGCGGTGGCTGCACACACTGCGAATGTACTAAATGCCACTGAGCTGCACACTTCAAAATGGTTAGTTTTATGTTATGTAAATTTCACTTCAATCAAAAAAAAAAAAAAAGAGAGAGAGAG
>NW_006486932.1:0-653 GCF_000325575.1 Pteropus alecto | reverse complement strand
GGTGTTAGGTTTTCAACATATGAATTTGGGAAAATGCAAACTTTCAGACCTCAGCAGCTACCTAATAGTTGTGTGACTTTGGGGTTTTACTTAATATTTCTAATCCTTCATATCCTTATCTGAATGCTGACCTCCTGGGGTACCTTTTGCATCACAGATTCCACTCAACACATTGCCTAGTACCAAAAAAATATTCAATATTTTTTGTGTATTATTATGGCTTTCTTTAGTATCAATTGTTATAAAATAGCTGTATTTTTACCAGATGATTTGGATAAATTACATGGCTTCACAAAGTACGGGTAGGATTTCCATGATGGAAAATGGATAGTTGTGAGGAGGGGGAGGGGTTGAACAAAAGAAAAAAGAAACAAGAAACATCAGCTGAGACATGGTGACTAGAAAATAACAATTAATCCATTGAGGCTGGAACACAAAACACTTATTCGATTGGTGTTGGAAAGAAAACTAGACACACATTTTTCCCCCTAGTCTAGATAGGTGGCCCCTCTGTGGATGCTCAAGGAAAGCCTGGTTTCTCTCAAGGCATAATGGTACACGGCAGTGACCTCAGGTTTGGAAAAACAAATGACCCAGGTTAAATTCCTGGTCTTTCTACTTACTTTCATGCAATTCGAGAGGGAAAAAAAAAA
>NW_006486931.1:0-653 GCF_000325575.1 Pteropus alecto | reverse complement strand
AAAGATATAGTTAGGAGGTTTCAAAGTTATTGTTCATGACCCATTTTCTAATCTGTGAAGTAAGAACACAAGTTTCCATTATATTGTTCTTATAAATCTACATATTACCTTTTATTCATTCTTTTAGAGGTAAGACATTTCATAACAACAAAAATCAATCAATCCTTGTTCTCTTAGCTATTTTATTGTCTTGATTTACCAAACGCAGGAAACTTAATAAAACAACCCATTTAAAAATGGGCAAAAGATTTGTAGAGACACCTCAGCTTAATTATACACAAGTACCATTACTGATGAATAAGCACATTAAAAAATACTCAGTATCATTATTTATTGGGAAAATACAAAAAATAAAACCAAAATAACCATTAGTACACATCCACAATGGCTGAAATAAAAAAGACAATAGCAACTGTTGACAAAGATGTGAAAAAACTGAAACCCTCATGCATTGCTCATGGGAATGTGAATGGCATACAGCAACCTTAGAAAACGGTTTGGCAGGATTTTTAAAAAACTTACACTTACCATACAACCCAGCAATTCCACTCCTAGAGAAATGAAAACACATCCCTGCATAAACTTGTATGCCAATATTCATAACATTATTCATAATAGCCAAAACCAGAAAACAATCCAAATGTCCATCAATT
>NW_006486930.1:0-653 GCF_000325575.1 Pteropus alecto | reverse complement strand
CTTTTTTTTTTTTTTTTTTAATTTTTAACCCATCAGCTTTCCGATGGGGCAAATACCCAGCCCGGTCTCTGGGGCGAGCCGGCCATCGCAGATAGAAGCTCCGTTCCTGCGAAGTGTCTGGTCCAGCACCCAGTCCCATTTTCTGTTGAGTCACCGTTTCTTCCTCATCAGTTTGAAGTTCTTTACGCATTGTGGCCGCCAGCCCTGTGCCGGGCACACGTGGCGTGGGCGCCTCCTCTCGGTCGGTCCCGGGTCGTTCCCTTGACGATGTTTCCCGACACACAGAGGCTCAAATGGTAGCACAGCCCAGGTCGCCATTGCCCCAGCTCCGCCCTGAGAAGTCTGCCAACGCTCAGACCGCAAGCTGAGCTCTCGCGGTCCCTTCTAGAAGCGTTTCTGTTTCCGCTGTCGGACCTGTGATCCATCTGAAACCGACGTTTATGTAGGGTGAAAGGTAGGGATCAAGATGATTTTTTCTTCCAAACAGATATATCCAATTGATCGGACCCGTCTGTTGGCGCGTCTACTGTCTCCTCTCCGGACTGGGGTGTCAGTTCTGTTTCAAATCATGTTTTAAAAACGACACTCCAGCGTATTCGCCACTTTTCCCATGACCGTCCTCTTTCCATTCCGGGACCTAACGCGGGACCCGC
>NW_006486929.1:0-653 GCF_000325575.1 Pteropus alecto | reverse complement strand
GGCAAGTTAAATTTACCGGGACAACGGGAAATGCAAGGCAAAATTTTCAGGAAATAGATGAAACTGCAGGAAAAACCCGGCGTAGGAGGCGCGTGGCGGAAGCGGCCGCTGTCACGAGCTCTCTCGGCTGCCTAGACAAGGCTGGCTGTCCACACGCTGAAAAGGGCTCCAACATCGGTTCAGAATTTCTCAGATCTCTCGACCAGGATGGGAAAGTCCAGGCCGAGCTCCAGGAGCCAGGAGCCAGCAGACCGCAGACGGTGCCACGCGTGGGCCAGCGTCTCCTCGTGCGTCTCCGGGGCTCAGGCGGTAAGGTAAGCCTGCCACCTGCCACCTACGACGACCAGCATGAGGCGAAGGGAAGCCTTCCCGTTACCCACAGAAAACAGTAAAGGAACTTGGGAGCACTAAATATTATTCCAGGGGGAAAACGATCCCATACGCACTACAAACAGGAAACAGAGTTTAATGTGCTAATTCAGTGTTTTCAAAATTCAAGTCAGGCCCCACACTGTGAAGCGATTGAGCGAGCGTTTAAACAGTGAAATCGAATAGTAAATATCTGAATAAACTAGAAATGGCAAAGGTAAGTGTTTCATAGAATCTGCTGCAGTTAAAATAGGTATCTGTCCACTTGGATGACTATGCACATA
>NW_006486928.1:0-653 GCF_000325575.1 Pteropus alecto | reverse complement strand
CTTAAGACAGGCCTCAAGACGATATGCACTGCGTTCTTACGCTTCCGTCAGGAAAGGAAGCGCGTCCGGGTGGTCCCTGACAGTTGACGGGTCACCAAGGGAGAGATCATTTTTTATGTTCACGATGTTCACAAAAATGATGTCTCATTCACTGCTTCTTAAAAGGTTATCAAGTGGATAACTGACTTATGCTGAAATAACACTCCCACCAAAGTAAGGACGTAAGAAAAAATGGGATTTTATAGTTTTACACTAGAGGAAATTTATAATTGTCAGGTTTAGCCCATCTTCGACACGTGCTGTCAGTCTTAACGACCTTATACTACAGTGCACAGAAGAAACATTGTCGGAAAGATGGGAATGCAAAATTTTTATCGTACACATGCGAATAAGTAAAAACCATATGTAAAAAAACGAAAAAAGTTTTCACATATATGTGAAAAAGAATGATAAGCTGTTCTCTAGGAGTAAAAGCCCCATCGACATAGTGAGACCAGCGTTAGTACAGACACTTCTGCACGTGTAGGAACGCGCCGGACGGAGGAGCAAAGCTGGGAGCAAGCACTGAACCCACTCCGCGCTCACTGGCCTCCGCAGCCAGGGTCCAGCCACACCACCCAGGAGGAGGCCAGAGAGCATAGGGCCAGCAAGGG
>NW_006486927.1:0-653 GCF_000325575.1 Pteropus alecto | reverse complement strand
TCTTCGTGGCTCAGCGGAGACGTGCTGGCCGCCGGTCCTGCTATCACCGTCGGATTCAGCTGAGTCCACTTGGCTGCAGGGGCATCGGCGACCTCCGCCCTGCGAGAGGCACGGCCCGGCCACTGGCCGGGCTCCAGAGGGAGAGGCCGGGCCCTCCTGGTGGGGCCGTGTGGGTGACAGCGCGTCTGTGAAGAACCAGCCGGGTGCATCTGGGACGAGGCCTTCCTGTCATGGTACTGACACTGCCTGTGGCCTTGGGGTCAGAGGCTCACAGCTGTTAGCTCGAGGGCATCAAGGACAGAAACCACACAGCGAAACCAGAGGCCGAAAGTTGCCTCAGCCCACGCTGACCGGGGCCAGCGAGCAGCTCCATCCCGCTGGGCACCGGCCAGCAGTGGCTCCTCCCACCTGGGTTGTTGTCTGAGCCGGTCCTTGCACGTCGGATTTGTAAGACGCCCACGAGAAGGGAATTTCGAAAATTAACCGTAAACGCTGTCCTTTGCAGAGCAACGACTGAAGATTTGCGGCTGGGGCTCACTGGCTGTGCGGACTCCGGGGGCAGGACAGACGTCACCACGGCAGGTGTGAGGGTGCCCGGCAGGGTCGCCTCCCACACCCCGGCCAGGGTCACACGTTCCCGTGCACCTTCCTTG
>NW_006486926.1:0-653 GCF_000325575.1 Pteropus alecto | reverse complement strand
CTGGCTCCATTTTAAAGTGGCTCCATTTATTATTATTTGATAGGTGTTGTTCTTCATGAGAGTACCCTTTAAAAAATTTTTGAAACAACTTATTTAAACTAACACAGAATTCTTTTTACTGAAAGCCCTAACAAATGCTGAATTGAAAAAAAATCACTGCAATTTTAAAAAATCCAAGGAAATACATGCCTGTGATTCAGATATGGAGAAGAGAATGTGAAGCAAGAACAATAAGCCTGGGAACTGAAACCAGAACAGTTTTGGGAATGGCTGTGAAGCCGGGAACAAGAACCAAAACCCAAACAGATCTTGGGAGGGAACAGCATGAAAGACACCCCTAAATAGTGCGTGAATGACTCAAGGGCAGTGGCTAATGGCTGGCTGGTCAGGAACCTGAGGAAAATAAAGTTGGAAAGTGGAGAGATGAAGGAGAGATATGTTCATAGACCTCTTGCCATGGGCAGAGCAGGTTAAGATACTGGTGTGCATGTGGATGTCCAGCAGAGGGTATCCATGTGATGGGGGCTGTACGTAATGCAAGTGGGGAAGATGCCTTGTTGGATGGTGTCACTTAGCCTCTCCCCAGAACTGCAGGATTTTCTCATGAAGACCCTATACAAAGGGCCTGTGTGATTAGATTAGCCTCACACCCC
>NW_006486925.1:0-649 GCF_000325575.1 Pteropus alecto | reverse complement strand
CAAAAGACATTTTGGGTAATTAAATATACTGCCAGTTAGATGGCCACATAACTTTATAAAGGAAAAAAATTAATTAATTTTTATGAGTACCAACATCCCAAAGATAGTAACAGAGATTTATTAACATTTGGGAATCTGATGAAACCTATGGACAGACATATAAACACAAAATTACACATAATATCACATAGTTACAGGATCCTTGAAATACATTCCTGGATCTCAGAAGAGCTAATTTAAGTTATTAAGGATCATAAAAATAATGCCTCAAGTTACTCATTCAACAGATAGTTACTGAAGATATGATGGTGAGCAAAAACTTAGGTGGAGGGAATAAGAAATCTCACATTCACACACACACACAGTCACACACACAACACAATTACTACGAGTGATGAGGAGAAGTAAATGGTGCTATAAGAGCTTATAAAAGAAATGAAAGTCAAGAATGGTTTCCCTAAGAAGTGACAAGTGAAGATGAAGTATGAAATGGATAATGACAGGAAAAGGAGTCTCGGGTAAAAGAACAGCATATGCAAAGGATCTGTAGAGTGCTATACCAGATAGTGGAGGAAGGCCAGTGTAGATGAAGTACAGAGACTGAGGTGGTGGTAATGGTGGGGGAGTTGTATAATAGAAGGTAGAGAGA
>NW_006486924.1:0-652 GCF_000325575.1 Pteropus alecto | reverse complement strand
GCCTGAGTTCAATATGTAGTACAAAGTGACAGTAAACAAAACAGCATGGTATTGGTAGAGAAACAGACACACCACCAGTGGAACAGAATCGAGGATCATTTTTCCCTATGTTCCTCCAACTACTCAAAAGCTCATCTTTCAATTGCTGAAATTTATGCTCATCACATGTGCTTAGAGGGTGCTCACGATTAAGACAGATGTCTCAGTGAGCTTGAGAGCAGAGCTTCATTGTTCACACAGCATGTGGTTTTCTCTACCCGGAAGCCCTACAGGTGGTTGTCCTATTTGCAGGTGAGTGAGTGCCTCTGCAAAGACCCCCTTATGAGAGAGAGTGTCATGGGCACTGAGTCACATATCACATGCAGTGAGCGCTGTCATGTGCCCTGTGCTCATAGGTCTCTGTCCTCCTTGTCTTTGAAAGTAGAGCTCAAGACAGATAATCCTTAAGTAAATCCTAGTGTGATGAGTGTTGGGAAATAATATATTCTGGCTTATATCCGCTGACTGTATTCAAAAAGTGGGTCACCAATATCTGTGTCATTTTCATAAGCAAAAACCCACATGATGTTATGTTTCTCTCTCCCAAGACAAAGTTTGGTTTCTACATTCTCATGTCACTAACAGTTCTATTGTGATAAGCAGTTCTGTCCTG
>NW_006486923.1:0-652 GCF_000325575.1 Pteropus alecto | reverse complement strand
CGTTCAATCTGTGCAGTCTGGAACCAGTGCTAGTCCAAGCTCTTTGTGTCATCAGGGGCCAGGTCCCCGAGTAGAATATGACACAAATCTGCTATTGGCACATTTGTGATTGTGGACCTTCGTGCCTGTGACCACAAGTTCAGTGACATCCTTTCCTTGCCATTCCCAGGCAATTGCTGGGCAATGTGGGGGAGGGGGTGGACACAAGGCCCACGGCCGGGCTAGACCACACCTGAAAGCCACCAAGGCTGTGGGATCCGGTCAGCCTGGGACCAAGAGACCACTCATCCTAGACCTTGACCCAAGACAGGGCAAAGCCAAGCACCGACTGGAGAGGCAGGGGCCGGGCTGGAGGCGCCTACCTGCCGGTTTGGAGGCCAGGGGCGAAGGCGGGAACCTGGTGGAGTTGGTGGAGGAGAGTCTGGGCCGGCGTCTCCTGAAGAAGCTCCTCAGCAGCCCGCACTTGAGAGACTCCACCAGGGTGGTCTTCCCAGACCCCGAGTGGCCGAACAGCTTCAGTTTGATCCTCGGCTGCAGGTTCTGGGTGGGTCGCAGTTGCTGGATGAAGAGTCCTCGGTGAGTATCCTGAACACAGTGAAAGGGCCCATTAATCACAGAGACAGAGGAAGGCCCGAGCAAGCGGCGATGCCGA
>NW_006486922.1:0-652 GCF_000325575.1 Pteropus alecto | reverse complement strand
TGGGATGAACGTGTAGTTATAACCTACATATACCACCCTATAGCTAACTCAGAGCACGTGTTCCAACCAATTTTCACCTCTTGCACAAGTGCCCTGGCACCTCGCCTTACTGGAGACCTTCCTTGGGGGACCCTCTCTGTGCCGTGTTCTGTTGTCCATGAGTTGCCTTACTGGAAGTTGAAAAGTCTGTCGGCCCAGCCCGCTTTTGTTGGTCTTGTCTTCCTTTGAGGAAATCCTCTCAGAACCTTGTCACAGTGGTACACCGTCTCCCACAGGAAGAAGGAGAGCCGACCATCTTGCAACTAGAAAAGGATTTGCGCACTCAGGTAGAACTGATGCGAAAACAGAAAAAGGAGAGAAAACAGGAACTGAAACTGCTTCAAGAACAGGATCAAGAGCTGTGCGAAATTCTCTGCGTGACACCCTATGACATCGACAGCGCCTCAGTTCCCAGCTTGGGAGAGCTGAACCAGTTCAGACAACACGTGGCAGCTTTGAGGGAGACGAAGGTATCCGTACTGCTTGCTTCCACACTTCCTAACAGTCAGTTTGACTTTCCTGTAAGACATCTTAGAATCATCTTGTTTTATAGGCATCTAGGCGTGAGGAGTTTGTCGACATAAAGAGACAGATCATACTGTGTATGGAAGAA
>NW_006486921.1:0-652 GCF_000325575.1 Pteropus alecto | reverse complement strand
CCTTGGGGCACAGGGCAGCCATCCCCTTGCCTCATCTAACAGTCTGGCCTGCAGCATGTGCATACAACTATAATGCCTCATCGAGGGGTCGAGAACGCGCTGAGTGGCCAATGCCCATGTGTTACAGAGCAGGCGTTTTAGAAGAAGGGAGACGGGCAATGAGTATGCCCACCAATGATCTCCAAGCCCCCTGGTCTGGAACATTAGGGGTCAGCTGAGCAACGGACACAGGAGGCATGGGGGAGGGGTATTCCGTGGGGCACAGTTGAGGTAGGCATGGGGGTTTTGTTTCCTCTCTCAAGACACAGTCTTGCATTTTAGAGTCTGTAGTCCTCCTCCGTGATTATATCACCACGGTGTCAAAACGACTTTAGCCAAGCATCACTGAAGCTGATGCTGCGGAAGGAAGTTACAGCGAAAAGACACTATCTGAAGGATAACGGAGAGATCAGAGACTAGAAAGGACACAACCAGAGGCTGCACCTCCAGAGGTAGGCCGTAGCCACCCTCCACAAAGCTGCATACATCTGGAGCAAACACTTGTGACTGAGGTTCTGCGTGTCAGGGAGAGCTGCCGCTGACAGACACGGGCCCTGTGCCGCCTACTGGTCCACGATGGCCATGTCAGTGGCGGCCGCTGTGAGCGACTCTG
>NW_006486920.1:0-653 GCF_000325575.1 Pteropus alecto | reverse complement strand
TGAAGCAGAGCTGCAGAGAGAGAAGATCTCTGCAAATAGAAGCCACAGCTTATACTCAAAAGGACAATCCAGTTGGGGGAAGAGGCAGCCTAGTGCAGCAGTCAAGGGCAGGGGCTTGGGGATGAGGCAGACCTGGGATTGCTCTACCACAAACTGGAGCAAGTTTCAGTTTTTCTCATCTTTAAAAGATTTGAACATACACTAAAAATTCTCTGGATGGACACATGTCTTAGGAGAAGACTGCGCAGATGGGGACCGAGATGGGATTTTTCACTTTATACGTTTTCATTTTTGAACCATGTGCATATATGCCCTTTTAAAAAGAGTAAATGAAAACAAAAAGACAAGTGATTATAGTTTATACCTTATAGGATTATACAGGCCTGATGGATGGTAATTACATAAATTTGCTGTTATCATTATTATAAATACAGAGATGCTGGCTGGGTCATCTCTCAGTGTTTTTTTGCCCTTAAATACCCAGAAGTCTCTATCACATATCCAGATGGATGCCCTACATGAACTGGCCTTACATTACGCATATTATCAATGGTACAGATTCAGCCCCTTAAAAGTAGTCTTGTAAATGGATAAAATGAATAAATTAGTACCACTTGCAAATTAGATTGTAACATGTATTTCTTTCTTTCTTT
>NW_006486919.1:0-652 GCF_000325575.1 Pteropus alecto | reverse complement strand
TCTCCCCTCTGGTCTCTGGTCCAGTGACCTCCACTCCCTGGCTCTTGCAGAACGTGCCCCACAAGACCTCGCTGCCCGAGGGCATGGGAGTTGGCAGCGTCATGAGAATTCGTGGTGTCGTTCCTGACAAGGCTAGCAGGTGAGACCCCGGGTGACCCCACTCCCTGCGGGAAAGGGTGGGAGGTCCCCAGGCTCCCCAGGCTCGGCCGAACCTGACTTCTTACAGCCAGGAAACGAGGGCCCAGGGCCACTTCCAGGGTCTTGGAATCACCGGGCCATTTCCAACCTGCCGAATCTGATGTCTTCACTAATTTGTCCCCTGATTGCGGAGTTGCGGTCCCTAAGATTCTGGGTGTGCCCGGGCACTTCAGGGTTCCTGTCTACAGTCTTATGACTTCCAGACTGAGTCCCCAGGAGCTCTGGAAATACATCCTGAGATCTGGAGGTGCCCTGGGCATGTGGGAGGCCTGAGTCATAAGTCTGATGACTGCCTGGTCCTGGCAACTTCTTGGGAACCTGAGCTGCCTACAAATACTGGGTTCCCAGGTTTTGTTCCCAGCCCTCCTGGAACTGGGGGTGCCCTGGAAATTGGGAGTGTCCTGGCCATCTGCACCAGACTCCTTGGCAACTCTCAGACTCTTTAGAAATGAGG
>NW_006486918.1:0-652 GCF_000325575.1 Pteropus alecto | reverse complement strand
TGTCCAGCACATCACCCGGTCTCCAGGAGTCCACCAGTCTCAGGTCCCTCTTCCTCTGCCTCACGGCCACTTGTCCAGCCATCTCCCAACTGCCAGGGACCATCTTCCCAAACAGCCCCTCAGCTCCCGCGCTGGTGAGCCCCACTGCAGGCTGCGAGGGTCCCCCAGAAACCTGCCCTCACCACGAGACAATGTCCCGCTGCGCTGGACGGAGCCCGGGGTCCTCACGACCACCTGAGTCATGACTCAGTCCCTGATGACAGACTGGCCCTCTCGAGACACCAGCCCTCAGCCGGCCCTCACTGCCTGCCACCCTCACACAGGCTTGCACACGCACGTGCACGCACACGCACGTGCACGCACACGCACACCCCTAGGCTCCAGCGAGACCAAACATGCTTTGCTCTCGGGTGGGGACTGAGTCCGCACTTGGATGCTCAGCCAGCACCCTCCCTGCTCAGCACGCTGACCCCACGGACCGCTGCCCTCACCTGTCTACCTGGAAAGGTAATGCAGCCACGCGGAAGAGGACTCGAGGAACTCCCAGCAGATAAATAAAAATGGAAAACTCTGGCGATTATCACTAAACCCAGGAAGCATAAACAGAATCAAGCCTAAATAACTGTAGTCTACATGAAATAAACGTGTTATT
>NW_006486917.1:0-652 GCF_000325575.1 Pteropus alecto | reverse complement strand
GCTTCCAGGGCCTGCAGGCCACCCTCGCTGGGCCCAGTGTCCCTGCCTCCAGAGCAGGGAGCTGAAGGGGGGTCTGGGAGCGGTGCTAGGCGCAGGGGGAAGGGCGGCCATGAGACAGATCACCATCCTGGGAAATCTCCCAGAGCACTGGGGCTGGGCAGCCACTTCGCAGAAGCCCCAGGTGCTCTTGGGCACCAGTCTGAGGTAGCAAGCATGACAGAGCAGGCTACCCCCAGGAGGGAAGTGGGAGCTTAGCCTATTGTGCCCCAGGGTCCCCAGAATGCCAGCCAGCGCCTTGGGACAGTGGCTCTAGGAATCCTAGAATACCACCAAGAATAATAACAGCTACCATCTATTTCGTACTTTCTGGGTGCCAGGTACTTGCTAAATGCATGCGCTTATTCATCATTTTACACAGTCGCCCTGAGAACACTCGGGTGGATGCCACGATCGACTACCACTGAAGAAGCACAGCTGCGGGGGTTGGGGGGCGGAACCTGTGAGGAGCCCAGGCCCGAGATGAAGCACGAGGCTCTGCGGGCTGTCTGCCGGGCAGCCGTGTGTGTTTGCTCAGCCAGCTCTGCGGGTGGCACAGAAGGTAGACGGGACTATACATCTATTTCCCTCTGTCTGTCTGTCTGTCTGTCTGTCT
>NW_006486916.1:0-652 GCF_000325575.1 Pteropus alecto | reverse complement strand
ATT
This sequence comes from Pteropus alecto, assembly GCF_000325575.1. Lineage (NCBI taxonomy): Eukaryota > Metazoa > Chordata > Mammalia > Chiroptera > Pteropodidae > Pteropus > Pteropus alecto. Next base: position 649 of record NW_006486916.1, on the reverse strand, counting down.
TATAATTTAGGGTTAGGATTATTGTTATGGTTAGTGTTTGAATTAGGAGTAGGATTAGATTTAGTTTTGGGGTTAGTTTCAGGGTTTATGTGAGTGTTAGTTTTAGGTTGGGGTTAGGGTTGAGTAGGTTTAGGGTTAAAGTTATGGTTACGGTTAGGTTTAGGAGTTCGTGTTGGTGTTATGGTTAGTGTTTCGGTTAAGATTAGGTTTGGTTAGGGTTAGGGTTATGCTTTAGGGTTAGGATCAGTGTTAGGTTTAGCAATAGAGTGTCGTGAAGGGGTTAAGGTTTGAGTTAGTGTTATGGTTAAGGTTAGGATTAGGGTTCGGGTTAGTGTTAGGGTTAGGCTAGGTTTCGTGTTAGGGTTAGGGTTAGCGTTAGGTTTAGCGCTAATCTTTGGGTTCAGTTTACACTTGTGTTTAGGGTAAGAGGTTAGAGTTAGGATTAGTGATAGGGTTAAGATTAGGGTTAGAATTAGTTTAGGGTTAGGTTTAGGGGTAGTTTTAGATTAAGGTTAGGGTTAGTGTTAGGGTTACTGTTAGGGTTATGGCTAGCATTAGTTTTAGGGTTAGTTTTATGATATGGGTTTAGGGTTAAGTTTATTGTTAGTGTAAAATTATGGTTAAGGTTAGAATTAGGGTTAGGATTAGC
>NW_006486915.1:0-651 GCF_000325575.1 Pteropus alecto | reverse complement strand
CATTATCTACAACAAAGATATGTACGAGTAGATTTCATCAAATAGAAGTACCACCTCAAGCTTATATTTACTCATTTGAATTTTTGATATAGTGAACATTGATCATTTGGGTTTCCTCAATCCATCTGAGAATAAAGAATATGAATATTCATGTCAAAACAATTCTGAGTTAAGTAATGATAGTCATGATAGTCATGACTTAATATGATAGTCATACTTGATAGTCATAAGTAAGCCATGATAGTCATACTTAATATGATTTGCTCAATTTCTAATTATTATTGAACAGTTTCTATATTCTATCCCAGAGCTGCACTAATTTAGAGGTATAACAGGATACCAAGCTAGAGGTAAAGTATAGCAATTTCCCTTTAACATAGTTTAAGATGGGAAAGTACTAAGGGCTCATTAATAACAACAGTGGTATGATTCCCAACTAATTACTCCCTTTGCCTGTGTGAGATACATAAACTTTTATTTAATTCCATCTATATTCTATGTCACTGGGCCAAAAGTCACAATGTCAAGATAACAACACCACTCAAGTAACACGCATATTGTATTTTGGTGCTAGCCAGCTTTTGTTGTTACAATAAAAGTCAGGGCATGGAATGAGAAGTTTCAAGTATGCCCAATTCTGACAGATTACTA
>NW_006486914.1:0-652 GCF_000325575.1 Pteropus alecto | reverse complement strand
GGGACAGGCGGGGCTTACGGGACAGGGTGGGGGTCTGAAGAGCAAGAGGGAACTTGCTAGGGGATAGAAACGTTCTATATTAACTGGGGCGCTCGTTACACGGGCGTAGACATCCGCCTTAACTCAAGCCGTACACTTAGATCTGCGCATTTTACATGAAATTATACCTCACTGAAAAACAAAGAACGCCCCGAGTCCCATCCCAGCCCATAATAAGTTGAATTTGGCTGAGACGTCCTGGGTCCAGGGTAGTTCTGAGGTTAGCCTGGGTGGGCCTGGGAGGAGCCGCCACCCCAGAGGACAAGAAGGCCACCCGGCAGTCCCCCAGGGGTGCTGTTCTCCCTCCCCCTGCCCCTGGGTAAGACTTACTATTAGGGCCAGACATGGGGACAGGAAGACAGGTTTGGGGTGGGGGAGAGCAAGGCATGAGGACAAGCGGTGGGGGCCTGTGGGCAGCGTCTGCCAGGGGCCAGGGCAGCACCCGAGGATGGAGGGGCACAGCACACGCCTGCCCCCAGGCCTCGGGCGGGCAGAGCTCTCTCACTTCAGTTTCTTAAGCATCTCTGTAGGAGGAGGGTGCCTCCCAGTGCCTACTGCAGAAGAACCCACGAGATGTCTTCTAAGACACGTTACAGGTCTTGTGTCAACTCAG
>NW_006486913.1:0-650 GCF_000325575.1 Pteropus alecto | reverse complement strand
AATGAATTCTCTTGTTTCCACAGCATATTTTCATTGTTATTGTATTCATAGAATCCTAGAAAGTGATTCTATGTGAGGGTGGGAAGGAATTGTAGCCATAATTGGGCATGATTCCCTCAGTGTTCAAATGAAGAAACATCCCTTTTGCCCAGGGATCCCCAAGTCACACAGGAGTTAGGGATGGCTTGGGACCTCTGTCACTTTTCTTGATCTTTCTTCTAGTCTATTTTGGAGCCAGGAAAGGATACTAGTAGTCTCTAAGCAGGTGGAGGGGGTCGATGGACTCTGAGCTGAAGTCAACATGGAAACTTGGAATTGAACCATACTTTTGACTTAGATAGATATGACAGACATAAAAAGAACATTTCGTGCAATACAGCAGAGTACGCATTCTTCTCAAGTTCAAACAGATTATTCTCCAGGATAGATCATATCATAGGACACGAAACAAGTCATAAAACAGTGAATAAAATGGTGGTTACCAGGGTGTAGGGGCTGGGAGGATAGGACCGATGTTGTTTAAGGGTATAAATTTAGTAAATAAGTCCTAGAGACCTAAGCACAGTACTGTAAATATAGACAATAATATTATATTATAATTATCGAACTTGCTAAGAGACTAGAACTTCATTATTCTAAGCACTAAAAAA
>NW_006486912.1:0-652 GCF_000325575.1 Pteropus alecto | reverse complement strand
CCTCTCAGTTAGTTTTCAAGCTTCATACGTGCCATAGCATGTATCAGTGCTTCGCTCTTTTTTATGGCTGAATAATATTCCATCGTGTGGCTATACCACAGTTCCCTACCCATTCGTCCACTGTGAATAGCACTGCTATGAACGCGTGTGTACTTGTATTTGTTTGAATCTCTCTTTTGAATTCTTTAGGGATTCTGTGAGCGGAGTTGCTGGAGCATGTGGAATTCTATGCTTCACCTTTTGAGGAGCCGCAAAACAGTTGTCCGCAGTGGCTACACCATTTCACGTTCCCACCAGCAATGCACCAGGATCCCATTTTTTTCACATCCTTGCTAACACTTCAAACGACCCTGCACAATCCCTCCGGTAACCCAGAGAAGCAGATAACGTTACCCCACCTGACAGAGGCGGGAAAGTGCACTCAGAAAGGGGAGAGACTCGCCCAAGGTCATTCAGCTGAGAAGCTGCAGATTCCCACTCAGCCAGCAGCACCCACGAGTGCGGCTCTGAGGAAGCCCCACTAACCACCGCTGGACAACCAGCCCCCAGGAAAGCGATCGGACATCCAGACCCCTCACTGTGCCCGTGGAGTGGGGACACTCGTCCCTTGCCTTTCGCGATGTTCCTGGTCAATGAGCTGCTGGCGCTGGAG
>NW_006486911.1:0-652 GCF_000325575.1 Pteropus alecto | reverse complement strand
GTGTGTGTGTGTGTGTGTGTGTGTGTTCGTTCATGTCCCTAAGCAAATGAAATAATGGGGCTACTGTTCATTTATCTGGGGAAACTGAGAGGATCAGTTTGGGTTTAAGGAACATATCGGGTGGGCAGAGTTGGTCTCGACCAAGTTCGAGATGTCCGTCAGATTCCCAAAATCCCGGGTAGGCGTGGGCTATGCACACGGGAGCACATAAAAGATTTAGCTGGAGACGAATATTTTGGAGTCGGCTGACTGTGTTTAAAACCACAAGAGAGTGTGAGGCCACCAGGGAAGTGACTGTGAGTAGAAACGAGAGGAGGCCCAGGCCTGGGCCCTCGGGGACCGCACGTGGGGCAGACAGGGAGGCGGGAAGGAGCCAGACGGTGTGACTAAGCGGTGACAGAAAACCAAAGACGTACCCACAGTGCCCCAGAAGGCGGGTGGAGATGGCGTCTGTGTGGTCGGGGGCGGTGAGTGACGTCGGACGCCGCCGACACGTGACGGACGGCGACGGGCAAGAACTGGCGACTGGATGTCACCGCGTGGAATTTACCGAGCAGTTTTGCTGAAATGACGCGGGGCGCCTGGCCGGAGCAGGTGCAGGGGAGGAGGGGACACATCGTTTCACGGAGTCTGCGGGAAAGAGGGAAGAAAC
>NW_006486910.1:0-652 GCF_000325575.1 Pteropus alecto | reverse complement strand
TTTTAAGACAGCTTTGGAGTAGGCAGGGAAGGCATGATTACTTCATTTCTTTTTCAACCCATGGCCCAGAGAGCCTGAGTAACTTGCCCAGGGTCACACAGCTGGCACACCAGCTGTTAATTCCTAGACCTGGGCCTCTCGTTCTGGGTCCAGTGCCGACTCGTCCACTCTGCAGAGATCCCTTCTTGGCTTCGGTGGAAGAACGAGCTTTCTGTCCGGCTGTGAGGTGATGGGCTCCCAGGAGTGGAGAGAGGGAGCAGGCGCATTAATGCCTTCTGGTGCAGCAGGAAGGAGGGGTAAGGCACGGCGGAGGCCTTGCGAAGTCCAAGGCTGGGAGCTCTGTCTTTTGACTCTGGTCACGAGAAAACAGGAGTAGAGACCACGCTGCCGCCCCAGCTCTGTGCTGTTCACAGCTAGAGATGGAGCTCACACATCCAGGCGCCACTGGGTGCCGTTCGAACAGCGTGCTGTGTTTATTCTCAGGGTCCTCCCAGCGAGGCAGAACGGGGTCACGGGTGCCTGGTTCGTCAGTGCAGAGCTGGGATTTCCCCCCTCCCCCCACCGCCACCCACATCCAGACGGGCTCTTTCTTAACCGCACACCTTTCACCCAGCAGCGGGCTGGGGCTTTGCTTATCCCAGGGTTGATCCCA
>NW_006486909.1:0-652 GCF_000325575.1 Pteropus alecto | reverse complement strand
GATGGGAACGAAGACAGCTTTGCCTCAGGTGAGCAGGTTCAGGGCTGTCTAAAGCTCTCGGCTCAGCGCCGCGCTGTAGGAGGCAGCCGTGGGTACCCACTCTCATCTCCAGACAGGCTGAGGTTGCCTTCAGAGAACTCAGAGAGCCCGACACGGGTCTCTTGGAGGTGAGGAGCACGGAGACTGGCGTGTAGCTCGAGTCTGAGAGGTTCAATGAGAAAGTCTACCGTGGATTCTCCAACTAAAGAATGCAGGCGAGAGGAAGCTGCATTTCCATGAGTATACGAGGGTGAGGGTTTTCTAGGACCACGCGTGTATTTGGGGGAAAGATTGTCGGGGATTATTTTACCCTGCCAAAGATTCCCCCTCAATGGAAGCCAACAGCCCTGCACTGAGAAAGCTGTGAGCTCCCCCTAGCGACGGGTGAGGTGTGGTTGCCCCCAGGGAACCCCAAAGCCCCCAAAGAGAACCAGCTCTGCAATCCCCCAGGCCCAGGGGACATCAGATTACCGGACTCAGAGGGAAGGAGAGGAACCTTGTCATCTTTCTGTTAACAAGCTGCCTGCCTCGCAAGTTCATATACCCACGTGGTGCCCCAAGAGGTTAGAAGTGACGTCTAATAATGAAAGAGAGAGGAGCTGGAGCAGGGAAA
>NW_006486908.1:0-652 GCF_000325575.1 Pteropus alecto | reverse complement strand
TAGCATCCCGGTGGGGAACGGGCCGTTAGCGTCCCCGGCAGGAATCTCCCTTTGCTCTACAGCTGTCCTCCCGGCCCGGCCTGGCGCAGGGCTGACCAGCACATCGCAGTCCCTCGGCTGAGATAATTTTGACGAGCAGACACGAAGCGTCCTTGTGCGTTCCCTACGTCAGAGCGGGGCCACGTGCTCTTAGCTCATCATCCATCACAGCTAGTCACTCCACCACCTGAATGACAGTGACTCTGTTGGGTCAATGGACCCACCTGGTGCTCAGTTCCCTAGCGACCAAATACACAGTCGGACAGACAGCCCGGCAGTTGGCGTAACCCTCAACACAGCTCCCCTCGTTTGCAGAGTCAAACCTACCACAGTGAAAGCCGCCCTCCCACCATCTCGAGCCAAGAGAGGAAATCACGAACGTAGCCTTCCAGAAGGCACGGTGGAGAGAAGTGCCATGCTGGGGGCCCAGGAGGCACGGGGTGGGGGGTTCCCTCATATGTGCATTTCATTGACCAGCTGGTCTCCATAGGAATGATGGGTCTACGGTGAGCTCACCCAAGCAGCTTACCCAAACTCAGTCGCTCTATTAGACACACGCCGTGTTTGCTAGATCAAGTACATATGGCCTCAGGATATCGTATGTGGTCCTGGA
>NW_006486907.1:0-652 GCF_000325575.1 Pteropus alecto | reverse complement strand
TCTCAGCTTCTGTGATGAAGGCGGAGGTGCCGGTTCACCGAGCATCTGCGCTTCCATCTTCCTAGTGTAGAATTGCCCCCCGTGAGTGGTCACCGGGCCGAAGACTGTATCCCCAGCTCCTCTGGCATCGACGAGGCCGCGAAACGTGCACTTGCCGGTGTGAGGTGACATGTCGCTCCCAGGCTCAGCGTGCGTGCCTTCCGCACCCTGTCCTCCCTTCTGCCCGCTGGAGGCAGGACATCTGCGGCCGGAGGGCGGGCGGCTGCCGGATGGAAGCAGCGCGGGACACCTGCCCGCCACCCCGTGCCGCGCGGGCTGTTCTGCGATGCGTAAACAAGCTTCTGTCCTGTTAAACCACGCGATGTGCGCATTCGCTTCGTCGATAGCTAGTGTTGCCCTGATTAATGCGGCCATTCCACGGGCAGGGAAGGAGACCCAACGGTATCCGGTTAGCGGCAACTGCGTGGACCACCCCCCGTTCTGTCCCGGCGCCCCGTCTCCGCCGTTGACTCAGACACCGCCGTTCTCCATCTCCGTCCTGAGTCCTGACGCTTCTTCCTGCCCTGCGGGCCCTGGAAGGTGCCGGTCACGAGTGCGCGGAGCCTGCGCCGCGGATGGGCGGCCCTCTCTGCGGGACGGGGCTGCTGGGGAC
>NW_006486906.1:0-652 GCF_000325575.1 Pteropus alecto | reverse complement strand
CCACTTGACATATAAACTTGTGAGCAGTAGTAAATGTGTGCTGTTTTGCACAAAGCTATAGGATTTTGTTTGCAGTAATAGCTAACTGATACAGCAAGTGAGGACTTGGGTCCCCAGACTCATCCAGGGAAGGGTGATGAGGAAGAAGTTGTCACTTTGGCGACAGTGGACATCTGCCCCTGACTAGTTATTCCTCTTCCTCTGCTGTCCCAAGCACAGTCAAACTTCAGGAGCCACCAACGTCCCCGTACAAAAGAACCCACCAGCCTATACATGAATTATTTGGAACTGACCTTTTGGGCATTACAGGATATAGGTCAAAAGAGACTTGCTTGAACGAAACAGATCTTCTCAGCAGAGATAAGATTAGCAAACAAGAGTAGCTAGACGTTGAAACCATGATTAGAAGGAAAGAGAGATAGGTCTCTGTTTGCTCCAGCAGCATGGAAGTCTGAGTCACCTAAATGCCAAATCAAATTGGAGTCCAGTAAGCAGAAAAAGGACTAAAGCACCAGCCTGGATTAATCCTGCCTGTGAACTAAAGTCTGATTTCTTGAGAGATTATTTCTCCTTGCTCCGATTCTCAAGTACTTGAATCTGGGACACTTAAACATTAAATATCAGACTAGAGCTAGGGCTACATGGCTACAGA
>NW_006486905.1:0-651 GCF_000325575.1 Pteropus alecto | reverse complement strand
TGTTGTTTCCCCCTCCTCTATGAGAAAAGGAGACAAAGGGTATACTCCCCGTAGAAGCCCAGTTGGTGAGAAAGATGTCCACCGTGACTAAATTTGGGGGTTGCTTGTCTTATTTCTCAGTGAACATCTGCTAAGTAATTCTGGATAATCCCTCTGTGCTTGACTGGGTAGAGGAAGAAGGTTCCAGAAAGAGTTATAACAAGGAAAAGAAATAGATGCTAATTGGGAGCAGACTACAGTCCCACCATTTGGCAAGGCAAAAAGAAAAAAGAAAGAGTATCCCATGAATTAGAGAGGCGCCACTAACTGAGGCAAGCTTGAGATGTCCCATTCCCCCCTTTTCCCAATCTAGAGACTGCAGCCATGGGCAGGAATCCCACTAGCAAGACCGTGGAGTATATTTCTCAGGTCTAGGGCATGGGCATCTGAAACAAAGCAGAGCCCACACTTGCATCACACCCAAGAAACAACTATTACAATCACCAGTGAATTCAAAAAGCCTTCTGCCATTTTTTCATTTCATTCTTACCTGATACAACACCTTAGGGGAGAGAGAGAGACCTAGAAAAGAGTGGCCTGAAGCAGAGGATTGAAAAAACCGCGTCATTATCCTCTCTACACTGCATTCCAAGTTCCTCAGCCCTAGCCTGA
>NW_006486904.1:0-652 GCF_000325575.1 Pteropus alecto | reverse complement strand
GTCAAGGGGCCGTGTCTGGACGCGCTGTCCCTGGATGAGAGCAAGCGGCTCTGCTCTGAGCAAAACTGCATCCTGTTGACACAATGCGCTGGCATGGCTCTCGGGGGCCCTGATGCCTGTCTGTCAGGCGGCAGTCCTCACCGACACCCTCCCCACCCGGCCAGGAGTCCGCCAGGAGGAGACAGGGGGCCACCCGGGCCTGGGTCTCCTGGCGCAGTCTCGGGCGGGACATCTGCCACCCGCCACCCACTGCCCGCTGCCCCCGTGCCTCGCCCCTCCCTGGCACTCGGAGCCCCAACTCTGCTGGAGGGGGCTAGGGGATGAGTCTCGCTCAGGCTCCGCCCCCGGGCTTGGCCCCTGGGAGCCACAGCTGAGGACAGCAGCGGCCTGCTCCGCCGCGGTGAGGCGGGCAGGGGTCCACCTCTGGGGTCCAGGCGTGGCTGGGCAGCTGGCATTTTATTCAGGAGCAGTTGTGCAGTCGGTGACCCCCGCCCTCTGCCTCTGTGGCTGCAGCCGCCCTGAGCCTCGGTTCCCAGGGGATTCTCTCTTCCGACGGTCCTGGGGCTTTGATCTTGGACTTGCGCCTTTGCAGGAGGCCACGTTTGGGCCCTGAGCCAGCGCCTCGCCTGTGTGACCTCGTGGAATGCCATGA
>NW_006486903.1:0-651 GCF_000325575.1 Pteropus alecto | reverse complement strand
CCTGATGATCTGAGGTGGAGCCAAGGCAGTGATGCCTAGCGCTGAGGAGCAGCCACAAATACAGATGAAGCTTACCCACCCACCGCTCATCTGCTGCCGTGCAGCCCGCTTCTGAACAGGCCATGGACTGGTACCAGCCACAACCCGGAGGTTGGAGACCCTGGCCCTATGGCACTAGACCCCTTTCTCACAGTAGTTCAACCCATTGTGAACTAAGGTCTCAGCAGCTCCGGATACTGTGGGCAACAGGTAAAAAGGGGGAAAAGGAGGAAGCTAAGTCTTGATAAAGGGAAAGCTGAATGCTTTGTGTTCAGAGAACAGCTTCTCAATAAAATTTCCAAAGAAAAACCCACTAGCTGAAAATAAACATTGAAATAACTTCCAGATCACTGTCTGGTCTCTGTCTCTGTCTCTCTCCTTCTCTCTGCCTCTGTCTCTGTCTATTTTTCTATCTCATTGTCTCCGTTCTCTCTCTCTGTCTCTCTGTCTTTGTGCTCTTGCTCTCGCTCTCTCTCTTCTCCCCCAAACCTCCCTCTTTGTTTGTTTTGGAAGTTGAGAAAAACGAGCAATGTGGATGCTAAAGCAGTTTACACTGAACCAGATGGTGCATCTGATTAGCATCAGACTAAAAAGACACATTACTTAGAGATT
>NW_006486902.1:0-651 GCF_000325575.1 Pteropus alecto | reverse complement strand
CATTTGCCCCTCCAAGTCAAACACCCACACACCTCTGCTCCACTTGGTGCCCAGGAGGCTTACCTATATGGGCTCTGTCAGGGGACTTAAAGAACACTGAGAGAGGCCGCTCTGGGGCTTCTTATTTTGGCTCTCCCTCTCCCTCAAAATATATTTTTGCTGTATGTTCCTGTATGTGAGAGAATGTAAAAGTAAATATCACCTGTCCTAAAGTTCCCCTGTACATACTGGAGGAGACTTCTATTCTTGGGAACTCTGCGGTAAGCACTCGAACACCTCTGTGAAAAGCAGCTGTAATGGAGCCTTCGTTTCCTTGGAAACCAGATCCTGGTGCAGGGCGCTGAGTACTTGAACACTAGCAAACTGACTCTAAGCACATCAGAACAAACGAATGTCTTTAAACTTAACAAATCTGAATGCTTTGATCCTTGTGATTTATTACCTTCACTGGAGGCAAGCTGGAGTGGGGGGGACGGGAGTGTCTTTTTTTCAATTATAGTCAACATTCAATATGATGTTAGTTTCAGGTGTACAGTATAGTGGTGAAACATTTATATAACCTACAAAGTGATTCCCTCAAAAAATCTAGTACCCACCTGGCACCACACATAGTTACTATAATATTATTGACTATATTTCCTATGCTATACT
>NW_006486901.1:0-651 GCF_000325575.1 Pteropus alecto | reverse complement strand
GGGTGTTCAAAATGAGGGTCCCCCACCCTTTAGAGACCCACTGGGATCAAGAGACTCCTCTTTTCAGCCCCAGCTTAGCTATGCTCACTCTACAGCTGCAAGGGCAGTGGAGGCCACAAGGGCAGCGGGTCCTCTGTGCAAAGGGGCCGCCGGGGACAAGGTCAATGGGCCGGGCCAGTCCCGTGGAAAGCAGGGTCTGGGGAGCTTTCCCAGGGAAGCAGGGGGAGCCACCTGGGGGAACCTGGTGTCTGCCTTCCCCGCAACGAACCTTCTTGCCATAATTTCTTTAATTCATAATAATACCTTTCATTGAGGTGGTTGTGACCTTTGCTAGCATGGGGGAGTTTGATCCAGTAGATTATTCTCTTAAATAATTACCAGAGAGCTTAATACCTTCAAATCTCACGCCCCAACACGTGCCTCTCAGGGACGGAACACTGGTGTGTGGCTGCCACCACACCTGACTGTGTACATGCAATGCAGGACGTGCGTGGTCAGAACTCTGCCCCTGTTCCCCTCGTGGCTGTCAGTGGGCACAGCGGTCACCCCTGGAACATTTGTCAGGTGCCCGCTAGGAGTCCAGAGGTGGAAAAGTCATGATCCCTGTCCTAAGGGGTTACGGTCTGGTCAACAGCATTAACTGAGCACCTA
>NW_006486900.1:0-651 GCF_000325575.1 Pteropus alecto | reverse complement strand
TATAGTTTCTTAAGTTATTATGGTTTATCAATTCTCGCACATTTTAAAACTATAAAGTGAGCAAAGTATGATTTTGATCCATTCTAAAACCAGACAAAATTCTTTCAATTCTTTATAAATCACATAACACAACACCGAGGGCCATGAAGGTCATCGCCGTGCCCTGGGTTACTGTTACCCCTCAGAGGACAATGGTGACAAGGTAACGGTTTCTGAGAAGGAGATCCGAACTTGACGGAATTCTGTTCTTTAAAAATGAAAGATAAATATATTATAGTTTCGATAGTGTTTCAACTCTACCAGCTTACTTATGGGATTAATATATAGAATTCTATCAGATGGTTTGTCCCAATAACTATATTAAAATATTCTAATTTATAGATCAACAAAGTTTTGGGGCATCCCTTGATAACTTCAAGTTAAGGGAACAGTTTCTGGTGTTAGCAGACAGATTTAGATCAGGGAACTGCCCCATGGCCGTGCCTATGCCCCCTTTGTCCCCTAGAATGTTACTTCCTCGGTAATGCAAGCATAGTATTAATTTCTATCTCACAGATTTGTTTTTGAGCAAATGAGATCATGTGTGTGAGGCACTCAACATAGTATTTGACGCCTAACAAGTAGTAAATAAATATTGACTATTGTTCTTCG
>NW_006486899.1:0-651 GCF_000325575.1 Pteropus alecto | reverse complement strand
TTTTCAACGAGAGGAAAGGGGAGTCTGCTTTTACCATCAAAAGCCAGGCCATCCTAAGAAGAATTGCAGAAAATCGAAATGGGATTTAGAAAACTCAAGGAGCCAGAAACAAGCATGGGGGTGCTGCAAGGATTGCATGAGAGCATTTCCCCTCCCCCTTACCAATACTTCATGAGAAACTGGGATCACCGTGAAAAAAGCTATGGAGCCCCTGGTAGATACTGGTGCCACCGTTCCCCGTCCTACCAACTAAGCCACCCTCTCCCTGGATTATGGCTTCTGCACAAATGTTAGGAACTTCTAATGAACCACTATCTGTTTTTAAATCGGAAGCTATCCCCTCTCCGTTAGGGAATGGTACAGGACAACACATACGTTTGCTAGTCAAATCTATCCGCGACTTTCCCGATAGGGCGAGACTTTCTTGAAACCCATGATGCCCATATATACTTGTCTCAGAAGTGAGAGATGTATTGAGAACTCAACCAGATGATGAACCGATAGAGAAAATAATGATTTTAAAGGAAACTAATCTTGAGACTGAGCATCTGTTGCAGGACTTTCCTACAGAACTCTGGGCCCCTTCCACTACAGACACCAGCAAGACCAAGTCGGCCCCTCCTATCAAAATAACCATTGACGATACTTTGC